>NC_045441.1:146093579-146099496 GCF_002776525.5 Piliocolobus tephrosceles
CCATCCATCCATCCATCCATCCATCCAGCACTCATCCATCCTTCCATCCTTCCTCCACTCATCCATCCATCCATCCATCAATATTCATCCATCCATATCCATTCATCCACCCTCCCACCAATCCATCTACCCATCCACTTCTATCCATCCAACCATCCATCTTTCCTCCATCCATCCCTCCATCCTTCCTCCATCCATCCATACATCCATGCATCCATCCATCCACCCACCCGTCTACCTACCCATATACCTCCATTCATCCAACCACCCATCCTTCCTCCATCCATCCACTCACTCCCCATCCATCCTTCACCCATCCATCCATCCCTCTTTCATCCACCCACCCACCTATCCATCATCCATTCTTCCTCCATCAATCCACCCATCCATCCATCCTTCCTTCATCCATTCATCCATCATCCATCCACCCATCATCCATTCACCCATCCATCATCCACTCTTCTTCCATCCGTCCACCATCCCTCATCTGTCCAATCCATCCATCCATCCATCCATTCTTCATCCATTCACCCACCCATCTATCATCCATTCTTCTTACATCCATCCACCCATCCATCCTTCCTTCATCCATCCATCCATCCATCATCCATCGACCCATCTATCATCCACTCTTCTTCCTTCCATCCAGTATCCCTCATCTGTCCACCAACCCATCCATCCATCCATCCATCCTTTCCTGTATCCATCTGTCCACCCATCCTTCCTCCATCCATCCATTGATCCACTCATAAACAAACACTTTTGCTGAAGAGACAGGGGAGGAATGAGAAAAAGCTATTCTCAGAGCTTCTATCCTAGAGAATTGCTGGTATTTGCAGAGTGTGTCTGAATGACTTGGGTGTTCCTCACAAATGCCTGTGCTGTGGGTCCTATTCTTCTCCCCAGTTTATGGAGGAGATGCTGAGGTACCCAGAAGTGCAACAGTTTGCTCAATACTCCATAGCATTTGACTGAGACACCATTTCTTGGAGGTCAGGACATTGAGATCTCAGAGGCTGGATGAGACACAGGGCCACTTTGCAGGTGGCCCTCGAAACACGTCCCCTTGGCTGCCTCCGTTGGGGCCCTCACTTTCTACTTGTAGGTGATGGCACCAGAAATGGCCTTTTCTGGGCTTATGCCACTGACTTCCTGGCCAGCTCTCAGCACTGGCTCTTGCCGGGTGGGTGGAATCCTGTCTGAAGACCCAGCTGGGAGTGGCTTGTCCCCCTCTGGACACGGCCAGCCCTCCTCCTGGCACCACCTAGCACCATGCAATAGTCACAACAGGGCTGCCATGGCCACAGCTCCCCCTGCAGGGTAGGGGCCAGACCTTGGCACATCTTGATGCAAATCCTGGCACTTGCTGTGTAGATGAGGAGCTCTGGGCAAGGTGCTGAGCTTCCCTGGCTGTAGGGAGGTCGACACAAAGTAGCCAGGCTATGCTGGGCACGCAGCATTCCATGTCCATTGTCCATCTGTGGCTTATGAACGCCTTGTACCAGATTTACCCCTTGGACCCTGCAGTGTAAGGGGACCACGGAAGCTTCTGAATGAGAAGGAGGGGTTTCCCTGTTCCTCCTGGCATCTCGGTTTTGCAATGAGACTGACTGCCGTGTTATCTCTGTTCTTAGGATAACCCAATCTTTCTCTCTCCTTCTACCTTGAAAAGGATGCCTGACACTTTGTACGGTGTTTGCCTTTGCATACAAATGGCTGGGAAGTCCTCACAGCCACACCCTGCAGTAAGAATGCTCATGAATACAGCAGTAAGAATGCTCCTGCTCTCCCAGGAAACACTGCATTGGGGAAGTGAGTGCCCACGGGTGCAAGTCAGCAACCGGCCAGGGCGACCGCTTTTTCACTTCCAGGCCAGTCTGCCTTCCGTGGTCACAGGCGAACACTGTTCTGTTTGGTGCTGTGCCTCTGCAGTGTGGTGAGAACTCTCTAACACTGCTGCTCCTCTTAGAAACGCTGTGTGTGTGTGGAGGCGGTGGGAACCAGCGGTCCTGGTATGGCCTGCCAGGCTGGAGCAGAGCCAGGCCCGAGCTGAAGCAGCAACTTCCAGCTCTGTGCTCCTTGCTGATTTTTGCTGGTTTGTTTGTTTGTTTTGTTGTTGTTTTTAAACTCAAAAGGCAGGTAGGACTTAGGAGGCAAGAAAGCTCAGTTGAGGGACATTAAGGACAGGAAGGCAGAGTCATGGGATGCTTCCGTACACAATTCCTGCTTATTGCTGACACCGAGTGGTAAAGAGAGAACTGCCACGGTGAGTCACACACTCGGCAGTGTGGCAACTAATACTGATCTTCCAAACAGTAAACAAAAGAACAAACTGGAAACACAAACTCTACTTCAAATTGCAACTACTTTAGCATCTTTGTTTAACAAAATCAGTAACAAAAGGATTTCATTAACAAAGCTGCAACCTATATTTGTGGCTATGAATTCCCTAAATTGCTGGAATATCAAATCCAGACCACAGGAGATGCAGAGAGTGAGGCCCAGCAAGCCTGTTTTACAGTCAGTGGATCGCCCTCTGCTCCTCCAAGCAGCTCATCTGCTTGGCTGTGCAATCTGAGTGTGTCCACTGAAGCACAGCACACGGGCAGAACCGCACGCCACATCCTTAGGCTTTGCTTTGGGGCCAAGAAATGACCCCCCCACAGTGACAGAGTGTGGCTCCGGCCCGGACGCCCCACCCTGGCCTCCAGTTCCCACATCCCAGCCACGTGAGCACGGGGCCCCCACGGCTGCCACACTTGTCTTCAAGGAGCCATGATGGAGACCACGTGAGGCTCCCCAGCTCCCGGAGAGGTCAAGGGGGCCGTGACTCCCCTGCCCAGCCCCAACTCCACCCCAGATGTTTCTGTTCAGAAACAAAATCAGTTACAAAAAAACCTAAACACATCACCCCACATGAAAAGTCATTTGGAAAAATCATTTGGAAATCACACTGATTTCCTTAAAATATAAAAAACACTGATGTATCTCGATCTCATCCATTCTGCTGAGGGAAGCGGTTTCTACTTTAATTGCAGTGTCTTTCTTTAGTAAACAAGGAAAAGTGATTGGGGTGTTTCTGGCACCCACAGTGCCACAGCACCTATGGAGGCTTTAAAGAACAAACGCGCCCTCGGAAGAAGTTACTCGGCAAACTCGACACACACATCTCTGAGTCAGACGTTTCCTCACATTGTCCCCTCATTTGTCAACATGTAATTACTGTCGCCGCTGTGCACTGACGCTGGCATCAGGCTGCATGTGCCAGTCAGCATAAAAATATGGCCGTAATGTTGGCATAATTTTTCATGATCATCTTCATTAACCACAGCGAGCGGGAGGAGCGTTCGCCTGCACCCAGCCATCGCCATGACAACGTCTCCACCGCGGCCAGCCCGGTGTCTGCCGAGGGCAGCGGCTGAATGTCCTCATTATTCCGCCCCCCACACGCCTTGCCCGTGCCAAGCAGGGACCAATGCACGCCCGTGATTTATCCCCCGGCCACTCCCGATGGCATCCGGGCTTAAGGCGCTGGTCTGATTTCACAGTTTAATTACTGCTAATCTGAGAGGCCACAGCTAATGAGCTCGCCCTGCTGGAATCCTCACACCCCTCCCCGGATGACTCCCCTCGTTGGTGGGGGGGCGGTTAAGGAAGTTGCATTGACTTCTAGATGTGACAGGTTGACTAAGCACCTGTGGGAACATCCCAGCAATGTCAACAAGCAAACGGAACATAGACACGGTTTTGGAATTCAGCCACCACAACTCCACTGAAGACAGTATGGGTCGCGGATACACCCCAGATCTTCTGCAGGCCTTGGGTAGAAGATGTTGGACTTTAGCCATGCCACGGGCTCCCTTGGCAAACACACCCACACATCTTCACCAGAATCTGTAACAGCACAGCAGACACATCACCAGCCCCTCTACACGGAACTCTCTTCCGCAGCTCCCTGTGGCTCAGTGCGTTCCTGCCTCCCACTCCACCATAGCTCCCTCCCAGACCTGCGGGCTTTGCATCTAAAACACGGTCCCAGGCGTTCCTCACCTGGGCTCCTGGGGAGGCTCCCATGGGGCCCCTGCCTGCCACCCGCCCCTTCGCCCACTTTGTTCCTCCCAAGACCCAGCAGATGGCCTGAAAGCACATGTGGGACTGTGGCCTCCAGTGCAGTCATCATTGCTTACTGGGCTTTGGGATGCACACCCTGACCTCGGCTACCACGTCCACGTTTGGCCCCAGCAGCCTGTCTGGCCCGGGGTTCTCTGCGGCTTCCTTGGTCTCTGAGCCTCCCCAGCACTTTCAGTTCCCTCTGCCACCAACCCCTGTGAATGCTGCTTCTGCTTCTAGAACACTGCTCTGCAATTTAGATATGAAGTTCTGGCACCCTCAATTCTATGTGTTTAATCCAGTGATTTAATTTCAGGAACATATTGGAACCATGCTTAGCTTCAGAGCAGAGTTTATGTAGACAGAATATGACTGGCGCTTTCTGCTGGTTTAACTGTGTCAGTCACAGAATGCCTGATGTCAATATAACAACTACCATTGCTTAATGATAACGCTAATTAAGTATTCTTAGCAGTAGCACGTGGAAAAACTGGATTTTCAATTAAGCACTTTCTGTGGTGAGGGTCTCAGCAGCTCCCGCCTCTTTCCGTTAAACTGGAGGCTTTCTGCCATTGTCAGGCCCTGTGCACCCAGAGAATGAGGGAATTACGAATGCGTGAAGCTAATTTCTTTTCATTTTCATTCAATGGTACTGCGAACTTTTCAAATACACGATCCTACTCTCTCCTCTGGGGAGAAATCTTTGTTAAAACTAGCACTATAGGGAAGCTTATTTTGCCCAGTGACAGAGCAGATCTAAAAAAAGCATCAAATCTTCCTTCGTATCCTTTAATACATCCCTCCAGCTCTGGTAGACGGACATCCTCGGGAAGACCGTGCAGCCAGCTCCAGACACAGCAAGGTCGTGAGGCGTCTGCATTCAGACTCATTGCTGGGTGTGCTGAAGAGGGCCACGCATTCTCGGACGCACCTGCCCCCGAGGCGAGACCTCTGTCCTCCCCGCCTGAGTGCGGGGGCTGTGCGCCCGCTTGGCCAGTCGAGGCAGCAGAAGTAACGCCCTGCCAGTTTCTGGCTTCTGGGCTCAGACTCGAGAGACTGGCAGCTCCCATTTCCTCTCTTGGGACACTTGCTCTTGGGAAACTAGCTGCCATTCTGTGAGGAAGCCCAAGCAGCCCTGTGGAGGCTCCACGTGGAGAGGCCCAGAGCTCCCAGTCACAGCCCCGGCTGAGCTCCACAACTGCCACCACAACGTGCCAGCTGTGTGGACAAGCCCTCTTTGGAGCGAGCCCTCCAGGCCCCTTGGACCACCCCAGCTGATGCCAGTGGAGCAGAAACAAGACTTCTCCGTCATCCCTGCCCAGATTATAGAGCTGAGGGCAAAACAGGGCTCTCCAGTTTGGGATAATTTGCTATGCAGATATAGATTCCTGGGGTACCTGCCCCCATTCCCTGTCTCCATCTCTGACTACACTAATTCGACCGGCTGCCAGTTCATGCCCTTCTGTGGCTTGCAGCAGCTGACACTGACATCTCTTTGCCAACTCAACAGCCACCCACCATGTCACGGGTGCAGAGTGCTGGATCTGGGACTCCACAGAGCGGTGAGACACAGCCCCTGCCCTCAGAGAGTTTACAACTAGGTGGAGGAGAAAGACACACACAGCACAGGCGAAATGTGCTGGCAAAGCAGTGCAAAGGGCAGTGCACACACAGACACAGACACAGACACACACAGACACAGACACACACGCAGATACAGGCACACACAGACACACACATGAACACATAGACACACACAGACACACACAGACATACAGACACAGAAACACACACAGACACATAGACA
>NC_045441.1:146099506-146104855 GCF_002776525.5 Piliocolobus tephrosceles
ATAGACACATGAACACACACACACACAGATACACACACAGACATACACACATACACACACACACAGACACATATACATACACACAGACACGCACAAAGGAAAACATAGATACCAGATACCTACATTGACACAAACACACACAGACACACAGACTCACGCAAACACAGACACACATATACAGACACACACAGACACACATATAGAAGCACACACAGAAACACACAGATAAACACACAGGCACAGACACACATATACAGACACACACAGACACACAGACACAAACAGAGACACACATAGACACAAACACAGCTTGTGAGAGCCCTGACCCGCAGACCACAGTGGCAGCTGAGTCCTGCTCAGTCCTGCCCAGAGACCTGGGGCTGGAAGCGGAAGGAGGCCCCTGATCTAGGTGCAGCTCCTGCTCCCGGAACCGCCTGTGAATGAATGTGTCCTGGGCGAATCCTGCTGCGGGCGGCCTCAGCTCCACGCTCTCTCTAGGATCAGTCAGGTGGAGTTGGCACCCAGGGCGACTCCAGAGGACACGCGAGGCTCTCGGCGTCGGGTCTTGGTGTGGGGTCTCTTGGCCGGGTCTGGGGGGACCCCTGCAGGCGGCGGGAGAACGTCTTTTTGAACAAACATAAACACATTGGGTCTTTGGTTGCTTTTGCATCTTGTTCTTCTCTGGCCTCTGTGCCCCTGCTCCTTTGTCCAAGGTCCCATGTGCTGTGAGGCCGTGGGTGGCTGCCCAGGGTGTGGCCTGGAGCGGTGGAGCCAGAGGCCTGGGTGACAGGTCCAGGCTGCATGCTGACTCCGGGCATACACCGGGCACTGGCAGGGTCTTCCCGGGCCGCCTGCTCCCCTGTAAATGGACCGTGATACAACCAGTTTCCCAGAAATCCCAGAACTGGATCCAGGCTGGGTGAGAAGGTGCCTTCCACAGAGGTCCACACCGTCCTCAGTGCTGGGACCACCAAGATGCTACAGTTTCCATCCAGCAGCTCGCCACGAGGACCTCGTTCCAGGCACTCGCAGCAGACGGAGGCTGGGGTCCTCCACCTCTGCTTTTCTGACTCCTCCCTCTTTGGGACAAGCCTCCTTGGTCGTGCCCTGGGTGGCCTTCAGCAGAGGTTTAGCTCTACGTGGACATTCGAAGCACACACCAAGCACGGCCCCTTCTGTGAACGGGGGCAAGTCCAGGGAACAAACAGGAGGGAGGCGGCTCCCGACCTCCAGGAGATGAAAACCGGCTCTTACAATGTGGGGGACTCTTACCCTGGCCAGGTCTGCAGTCCCCACGGATGCCTTTGCCCAGGCCCACCTGCCTCTTCCCAGCACCGCCTGTGTTTTCCTCTGGGGAGAAGAGCCTGTGTTGTTTCCTCCATCAGCCGTGAGGGCCAGCTTCACAAAGATGTAGTGGGCTGTGGGGCCAGGCGGCTTGCTGTACCACCCAAGCCCAGGGCCCTCCTACCCAGACTTTGGCCCAGTGCCTCCCTCCGTCTGTCTTGCCTCTGTTCCTTGGAGCTGTATCTTCCTCAGCCTCAATTTCTCTGCCCATTGGTGTCTTTGTTCCCTAACCTCAGCCCCAGGTCCTGGTTGGTGGGGCCTGTGTCCGCCTCATCCAGTTCTGGACTCTTTGTGATGATGGTAACAACAACAGGACTGATCCAAGTTGAAGTCAATTGGTGAATGAATCAATAAACTCCAACTGAGAGCTCTACACAGCACATCCTAGGTGTCATCTAGAGTACAAGTAATTTGCTTTTTCATTTATACCTCACTTCATTCCAGAAAGGTAATTAAGAGACGTATACAAGTTAGCAAAGTAAACACATATTTAAAAAGAGGTGACGAAAAGAAAACATAGGGAAAACAGGAATGGGAAATAAGTTGGAGCCAAGAATGAGGTTAGTACACAAAACCCATGACACGGACCTCCCTACTAGGAGCTGGCTACAGATGGGGCTGTGAGCTCCCTAGCTGCCACGGGGAAGAGAGGAACAGGATCCACAATGTCTATATGACAAAAACAGACAATGTATTCTTTTGAAAATCATAGCTATTCTTAAATTAAAAAAGAAATGTTCCAGGAGTCCTCACAGAGAGGTGCTGAATAGAATATGCACCATCTTCCATGATGTCTTTATACAACAGGGCAAGGCAATGCCTAGGGTTGCTGGCCTCAGGCCAAGTAAAAAGGCTGTGCAGGAGCCCAGCATGGCCCGGGCATCATGCCTCTCAAGCCTGGTTAATCCTAAGGTGGGCCTTCGAGGGTTTAGAAAGGATAAACCATGTCGATATTATTATTCCCAACCAAGATTTCACTAGAAGTTGAGCTGCAGTGAGTTTAAAAAAATGGTAAGCCCCCCATCTCTGCACACAGTTCATAATCTAGGTTGTGAGACAGCACACCGGCCCATGTGCACAAGACAGTGTGCGTGGAGAGGGACAGTGTCCGCAAAAGTGGGCTCGGGACTCAGAACTGCAACTATGGTTAAGGGGTTAGGAAGCTGGCCTTGGGCTGGATCCAGGATCCCAGAGTGACCCAGCCTCATGGTGCAGCAGAGGGCACTCCAGAGGGGGGAGGTCTTTGGGTCAAGGGTGGGAAGCAGAAATCTACCCCAAGATGAGAGGACCAGTCTGAGGGAGGAGGCTTCCTCTGGAGGAACCATGAGGATATAAAAGGTCTGAAATAATAACTGATCAAGGAACATGGTCTCTTCTGCTACTTATGTGCCAGAGTTTCTTGACGACAACAGTGACACAATGAAAGCAAAGTCGGGGAAGATGAGAAGGTGACCTTGCATCCTAACTGCTGTCAGCAGAGTCTGGGCCTGAAAATGTCCACGTGGCAGGGAGTCCCTCAGTCCTGGAGAAACGTGAACAGTCTCAGAATGCCTCACTCTGTCATGGCAGCGTAGGCTCAGATGTGACTTGGGAAGATGGTGCCACTCTGCAGGACGCCGTGTGTGGCAACCACTCGCTCCCACCCTTCAGGTCTGCGGCAGCTGCCGTCATACGAGCTGCTCTGTAGATGGACAGAAATTCACAGGACCCCTGTTTCCACCCAATTCACGAGCTGCAGTGGCCAGGCTACCTCAGCTCACCTCGGTGGGTCTGGGCAGTCCCTATTCTCCACAGGCATAAAGGAGACAGTGAAGGTGCAACCAGCATGGCCAGGGTCGAGGGATGGAAGGAAAACAAACCTTTGCAGTTCAACCCGCAGGGCGGGAGCGGCTGTGTGAGAAGCTTCCCGAAAACAGGACTCGATGCCTCGAGGAGAGGAGCTGGGAGCACGCCCGGGGCACAGGGGGACACAGCAGCGCTGGGAAGCCTTCGTCCTCAGGAGCCGGCACTCACATGCAGGGAGTCGCCCAGGACAGCAAGCCTGGGTGTGGGGCTGAGGTGAGCGCAGCCTTGGGGCCGTCCCCACACAAGGGCAGGACGGAGCCTGGACGGATGCTCCACGCCCTGGGGCACCTGCTGGCCCATCCAGTGTTTCCTGCCCCAGGCCCGGGCCATGGTGTCCCCCGCAGGCCTGCAGCCTGGGTTCCTCACAGGGCATCTGCTTACCAAGAAAGCCTGGCATGGCCAGAACTGTGTTTCTTGATTTGTTTGAGCTGTTTCTGTTCATGACCTACAGTAATGCTGCTGCCTCTGTGAGGCTGTACGGAGAGTCAGCGAGGAGACCGCCCCAAAATGGAGACTCAGAGGTGTGCACAGAGCGGGCTGGGCCCGGGGGCTGGCCTCAGCCAGCCGTGCACTCGGAGGTGGGCAAGGAATGAGGTGGAGGGGGCAGGAGTGGCACATGCACCCCGGGAGCCCCTGCCACCGCGATGGTTCTGGGGGTGGCACAGAGACTTTCTGCTGCTGGAACTGCTTCCTGAACTCCGCTGGGGTGGGGCCATGTAGGATCCTGCCTTATTAAGAACCTGGACCCGACTCTACCACACTCCAACGATCTGGGCCCGAGAGCAAGTGCACGTTCCGCTCCGCCCAGAGCCATCCTGTCCCTGACTGAAGCCCACGGCTCCATCGCCTGCCCGGCTCAGCCCGGGGTGCAGGGCGCTTCCCACGTCTTCCCTGCATGTAGTCCGGCGTGGCTGGTGTGGACCCTCACTCATCTCACACTGCTTGTCCCCTGAGGCTGACAAGGCCACAGCCCCTGTGCCACGAAACAGGAGGTGCCGATGGAAAAACATCAATTCCATGTTGGAAACGGGAAAGCCAAAGGCCTGGGAGCTGCCGGCCCGGGTGTCAGCCAAGGGGGTGAAGGCCGGGCCCCAGCCCTGAGTCGCCCTCATCCGTGTGGAGACTTGGGGGCCTGGGTCCGCACCCTGGATGTCTGTTTTCTCATCTGGGAGACACTGGAACGACACCCGGAATCCGCCCTTCCTCACAGGAGCACCGTTAGTGCTGTGACCACCAACGGCGTCGCCACGTCTGTTTCCTTAATCAATAGCTAAAGTTCTCATTAAGGCTCGGTAGTTTTGAAGTTTGCAATGACAACTGCTATTTGAACTAAATCAGCCTTTTAAACAGGAATATGATGATGCTGTTGTTCTAAAACAACGGGAATATTTCTCGACCTGAGCCGTGTTTCTTCACAGGGCAGCCCTGCCTCTGCAGGCTGGGCTCCAGGCAGGGGGCTGAGGGTCCAGGCAGCTGCAGGCCGGTGCTCGGACAGCGGAGGTGCAGGCAGTGCCAGTGGCTCCCAGGTGGGGATTCCGCCTCACACCGATGGCATGGTTTTTATTTCAACAAAGCCCCATCTTCTTTTCACTGCCACCCTCAAGGTTCCTTGAGGATCAGCTGAATACAGCATGATTCTTAAGGTCAGCTGAATACAATTAAAAACACTCTCGTCATTGCACTGAAATTTCCTTCCCCTCCTGCCCATCTTTATCCAAGGGTATGCTTGCTTGACAAATGTCTACATATACTCTGCAGTCCCTCTGCCGGCTTACGGGCTTGATACCCATTTAAAAGCAGCGGCTTCTCAGAGAAGTGGCACTGTCAGCCCACGCGTGGGCTGGCCTTGAGTGGAAAGTCTGAGAGCAGGTCTCTTACAGGAGGGTTTCTGGGAGGCCCAGGCTGAGCCCCAAACCAAGATGCAGCTCAAAGGGAGGAGTAGGCTGGAGCAGGAAACCCCGTGGAGACTGACTGCAGGCTAGGTCACCCCCATGAATTGTACCCTGCAGCTGCTGAATGCAGGCTGGGGCGCCCCGGTGAAGTGCACCCCATCACCCTCCTGGAGCACCCTGAGCACACTGCCCATCCGAGAAGAGGAAAGCTTAACACACTGATCGCTCCCTCATTTCCCCCCTTCCTCCCTCTCCCCCTCCTCCCCTC
>NC_045441.1:146105255-146139958 GCF_002776525.5 Piliocolobus tephrosceles
TTTATCCTCAGTATCTTTCTCTCCACACACAATTCAATTTTAGAGAATGCTTGCATTTTTTTCACAGATCCACACATTATTGGCAGATATACAAGAAACACATACAAGCGGAATTGGAAACACGCCCATGTCGGTCACTGAGTTATAGAAGGGGCCGTGCACTGTGACTTCCCGATGCCAGGGGACACACAGTGCCCCACAATGCTAAACCCAGGGACGCGGCAAGGCTCTGGCAGACCCCGCCTGTCCTGTCCTGTCCCCCGAACACTATGAAAGGGCAGTACCCCTACGTCAGGGACACGCATGCTCCTCTCACACATGTGGAATCAGAGCTAGGGCCAGAAGGTGTGTTTACGCACAGCATTCGTTCCCGGGCTGCTGACATAATTCAGCAAACTTCACGTCCCAGTGGGAAAGGCAGGCTCACTCATTTATAATCAGTCTGTATGCAATGCCTACAGTAAGACTTTGAAATAGAAATTAAAATTTCTTTATTGTTATTTACTTTAAAAGCACTGAAAGATCCACCAGAATAAGATGTCTGCTGAAAAGCTAGTTTCTTTCAGCCACTGCTGAGGAAAATGGTTTAATCCATAATATTGATGCACAATTGACTTGTATAACATTAAAGAACCTTTAGAAAAATCTTTACACCACAGCAAAAAAATACCCCAATTCAAACCAAACGAGAGCAAAAATCAACTCAGACAGGAACCACTGAAGGAATTAACAGTTACAGAACCAGAGTCTAAAGTCAGTACGCCAAACTCTGTGGTGACACCAGAGCTCCAAGAACACACAGACTCCCTGCTTTCCTCCCTGGCAACAGGCTAGGAAGTGAGGAAGACAACTGACCTTCTCAAAAGCCAACGCTCCGCCTGCACGACTCAGGCTGATGACTAAACATGTCCACGTGAATGCAGGCATCGAAGGCCCACATACAAGTGAATACAGGTGTTGAATGTAAACATGTCTACATGAATGCAGGTGTCAAATGCCCATGTAAACATGTCCACGTGAATACAGGCATTGAATGTCCACCTTGTGAATACAGGTGTCTAATGCTCACATAAACATGTCCACGTGAATACAGGCATCGAATGTCCATGTAAACATGTACACAGGTGAATGAATACAGGTGTGGGGTGCCCATGTAAACATGTACACGTGAATACAGGTATCAAAAGCCTACATAAACATGTACATGTGAATCCAGGTGTTGGATGCTCACATACATGTGTGTACAGGTGTCAAATGTCCACATAAACATGTTCATGTGAATACAGGTATCGAATGCCTACGTAAACATGTCCACATGAATACAGGTGCCGAACACCCACATAAACATGTCTGTGTGAATAAAGGCACCAAACACCCACGTAAACATGTCCACGTGAATACAGGCACTGAACACCCACGTAAACATGTCCACGTGAACACAGGCGCCGAACACCCACATAAACACGTCCACCTGAATACAGGCGCTGAACACCCACGTAAACACGTCCACCTGAATACAGGCACTGAACACCCACGTAAACACGTCCACCTGAATACAGGTGCTGAACACCCACGTAAACATGTCCGTGTGAATATAGGCGCCGAACACCCACATAAACATGTCCATGTGAATACAGGTGCCAAATGCCTACATATGCAACAAGTCAATGACTTCCTATGCCACTGCTCTCCAGACAGACCACGTTCTGAAAACAATGATGAAGCCACACAGTGCTTAGCTCAAGCCCCAGGAACTTCCTGCTTTATGCTGGAAACGGACCACAGCGCTCAGGCACAGCTCCGGTCACAGCCAGGCGGCCGTGTTCTCTGAGGGGTCCTGCCGGGGTCTTCAGACAGTGCCCTCCCTGGGGTCTGGGACCCTCAAGCAAATGCCACCTAGAAGCAGAACCCGACTTAGGTCACCAGGTGTCAGCCTTAAATACAGAGGTGGCAGTGCCACACTGAGGATGCTGGACACGGCTTATCTCCTGGACGAGGGCTGCCTCCTTGCCATGGGAGCCCCGCCCTGGCTGCCAGGCTTCCCTGGGCAAGGTCAGCAAGGCCTGGGTTCGGCGGAGGCCTAGCTGTTGCTGCTGTTGGTGACCTGAGGTGAAAGGTCACGTGCTGGCCGTTCGTGCTGAGCAAGACCTTGCTTCTCATCTGACCAAAGAAGGCCGTGTTTCCTGGGACTCTGCAGGCTGCCAGAATGACCGCTCACCCGCTGCCCCTCACCACACACCGGTGATGCTGTGCTCCACATCCTGACAGGCAGCAGGAACCCCCAGTTCCCTCCTCAGGCCAGTGCCCTCTACATTGTCCTCAGCAGGGTGACGGAGGGTGGGGCGGCAGGCTGTCTCCGGTGCTTACCTTCTCTGTCTAAAGAACTTGCTTCTCACCCTGCTGCTGGAGTCTCTAAAGCACAAAGGCTGACCCTAGACTCTGGCCAGGAAGAGCTGGGGTGAGGGGCCCCGGCCAGACGGATGTCTGGATGAGGGTTCCTGAGGGTCCGGGGAAGGCTCTGTGGCCTGAATGTCCCCCACCCCGCTCCACCCCATGGTCTGGGTCACCCAGGGCACCCCTGAGGTCATCAGCCTGAGGAAGAGTGCTGGGTGATTTAATTCTCCATGGTTGCTGAAAATGAGCAGCATGTGTCCTCCCAAGCAGGACTGGGACGCCACTGATACCATCGACGTACAACCTGCCACAAGCAGCCCTTGAGGAATGGAAAACTCTCAGGCTGCTGTGTCCACACTGGTTAATAAAAATGCTGACCCCAATTCCCAAGGTCCACAATGTCCATGGAGAGTAGGATTTTACACACTTATTGATGAACTGCTAAGAGTTTTTGATGATGGCTTGGCTAGTTGAATTCTGATCCGATACTTTATAATTAGGATGTATCTCTGCATTGCTCACCAGGGATGAGCAAAAGCCAGTGAAACCGTCTTTGTTTATGATCCCACCAGCTATTTCTACCACTAAAGAACTAGCCTCCAGGCCGTGTGTCCTCCTGGTCCACCTCCAGCACAAGGACGTTCCTCAGAGCAAGGCATTTGCTCTCTCCCCTTGCTCCTTACACACGGCCTTCCCACTCCCAGCAAACACGTGAAATAAGATGGTGAAGTTTCAGGTGACATCGAAGCATCCAGCCCTCTCTGTCGGTTTATATAAGGGGTGGCGGCTGCCCAGCAAGGCCTCAGGAGTGTCAAGGAGGCTTGGCAGAGGAGCCGTGCTGCTGGATCAGATGGCGGCACACGGCCCAGAGAAACCGAAGTTCGCCTGTCCCCACAGTCAGCTCGCCACGGTGCAGACCATGGCGGCCAAGTCAGGCACACAGCAGCCCTCTTGCTGGCTTCCAGTCCTGGCTCTGCAGGCCTCCGCTGTGAGAGGCCCCTGGACAAGGGACTGCCTTCCTCTGTGCCTCAGTTTTCCTGTTTGCACAATGGGACTTCCCCCATTCTGCAGGTGGTCACGGGTGTTCCCTATGTTGGAATGCATGATGGGGCCACACCCAGCACGGAGAGAGCACTTGACACTGTTGCTTGGGTGAGACTCATGGGGCCCCTGGGCCAAGGTGGACGAGCTCTCCAAACTCACTTTCTCTGCCTCATCTGCGATGAGCTGTCCCGCAGGTCCCCATGGATCAATCAGGACAGAATACTCACTAACCAAAGGTCGGTTTCACTTCTCTCCGCACTGCGCACCTAAACTCTCACCACCCCCACCGAGGTAGTGGACAGCGCCTGAGCCAGGCAGCTCCAGGTCAAACCTTCTCTGACCTCCTGCCGTTCACAGCCACAGTCACCCCACATCCTGGTCTGCTCACACCCACGTCACCCACACACAGCCCCTTCTAGCCACGCTCACTCCCCTCTGCAGAACAAGACAAAGGCTCCCTTCGCCCGGCCGTGGTAGTGCTTGCAGTCCTGTGGCCAGAGCACTGCCCTGCCGGAGCCCTGACCCCACGGCACTAGGCCTTTAGATGAAAAGCCTGTCCTTCTCAAGTCCAGGCTGCTTTTGATTTGCTATATTACACATGGGCTAGGCCCGAACCTGTCCGGACCAAAACATATTCTCAGAATAACAGACAGCTAACCCTTCCTGTGCCAAGTTGTTGATGTCAAATCTCTTTGAGGACAGCCCTTACAATATGCGTGTGCCTTGTTCTGGTCCCAGCAAATGCAGCAAACACCATCGAATCAGTCCAGACCCGACCACTGCAATCATTTCTTCTTCTGGGTCTGCTCTCACACTTCAAGATGAGATGAATCTGTACTAAGAGAACTTCCACTTTTTCAATACTATCCCAGAGGGCCTGGTTTTATTGTCATGGGTTCCCGTCTCGTACAAGTTCGAGTACGAAGCTTGCATTGGGAGAGCTCCTGGGTGGTGCGTGGCGGAAGCTTCGTGACTGAGTGCAAGCCGACCCAGCTTCCTGCCAGGTTGCTTCTCGCCCTCAGTCGAGTCGTTATTTTTGCTGTCTTTATCAAGTCATCTGACTTCACAGTATTCAAAAACATGCTGTATTACTTCAGCATCAATACCCTGCCCCAGCCTCCCAGCCAGCTCCAAATCACATCCCACTGCTGCCACTGACTTCTGTGGCAAACCACACCCCACTGACTTCGGTGGCAGCCGTCAACCCTTTCTGGGCTTTCAGGGGTGGATGGGAAATGCCCACACAGCAGCTTCCGGCAGAAGGCACGTGGGTCTTCAGCCCATGTGCCTGAGAAGCTTCCTGCATTTTCAGCTGCCACTTTCCTCCAAGCTTGCTACAGACGGGACTGGGTTCCTGGGTGCGGGCACACAGGTATGGCCTTGCCTACTATCTCTTTCATCATCCCTAGGGAATAGACCTGGGCCAGCTTTCCCAAAGGTGTGGGTGGATTTGCCCTGATGGCTTACCCAGGCCTCTTTTGCTCTGCGTAGGACTGTAGACCCCATGCTGAGGGGCAGCCACAGAGGTGTGCAGTGCAAAGCCACAGACCAAACTGCAACTAATTTGTTCATGTAAGAATTCAGCTCGTGACCTCAGCCCTAGCACAGGCTCCAATCAACCAAGCTAAGTGGATCTGGACTCAGGCATCCGAGAATTAAAGGGGCCCCGTGTTGGGGTGCACACAGTGCCAGGCGGAATCAGTTCCAGCAGGCGTCTGGGAGGGCCGGTTTGGCCTGTGTCTGAAAACGGTGAATCAGCTCTCAGGGTAGGATCTGCAGCCCGCCCTCCACAGAGGGGGTCTAGGGCTTCTTACTAATCATCCAGGCATAGAAAGCTGATCGGGGTCAACCTATGAAATCACACATCCCAGTTATGTTGTCTATAATCTTAACAGAAACAGCAGAAATAATCTGAGAGAGAGGAGCCATCTAAAAACTCATACATGTATAATCTACCAACTGTCCCCAGGGGTCCCTGAAACAAAGAGCAACGCGTGTTGGTGCTCCAAGAAATTATTTGGAAAATGACAGCCCAAGAGATGATCACACAACATCGCATCAACATTCAGGATTTCTTTCTAGCACAAAAATGCCCAGTTTGGAAAGAGGAATCAGAGGAAAATGGACAATGAAAATAAAGGCTTTGTCCTCTCTCCTTAAATAGCAGAGGCGCTGGGATGATGGAGTGGGCTGCCTCCCTGACTTGGGGAGCCTTGTGAGCACTCGGTGCTGACCTGCTAATATGGTCTGACTGTGTCCCCACCCAAATCTCATCTTGAATTGTCCCATAATCCCCACGTATTGGGAGAGTGGCCCGGTGAGAGGTAACTGGATCGTGGGGGTGGATACCCCATGCTGTTCCTATGAGAGTGACTGAGTTCTCACAAGACCTGGTGGTTTTGTAACGGGCTTTTCCCCCTTTGCTCGGCACTTCTCCTTGCTGCCGCCATGTGAAGAAGGACGTGTTTGCTTCCCCTTCTGCTGTGATTGTAAGTTTCCTGAGGCCTCCTCAGCCCTGCAGAACGGTGAGTCCATTAAACCTCTTTCCTTCATAAATTACCCAGTCTCGGGCGTGTCTGTATTAGCACCGTGAGAACAGACGAACACGCCTGCCTTGGCGGTGCTATGACACATGGGCTGTCACTCACGTTCCCATCTGAATATGAAACGCACAATGGACTCTCCCACACACAGTGCACCGGGAGAGTCCTCACCACACAGCCTGGGACGTACGTCCATCCATACCCAGGAAGGTTCATCGAACACCTGTCTGAGCATGATGTTCCTCGGCACCGCTGGCCCAAGAGGAGCTGACAGCCCACAACCCTGAACATCGCCTTGTGCTTATTTAATCTAGTGCAAAGTCATCTTACTAAGAACGCCACTAATTCTGAGCACGCAGTGCCCAGCGGAGTCCATACTAAAGTTGACCGATCCTAGCTACAAAAAGTTCTGCAAAGAAAAGTATGGCGATAAACAAGATTCCAGGAGCCCTCTTTAAACAGCAGAGAAGACGCCCTGGCAGGGAGGCCTCTCCCACCTGTGGGTCCTGGATTCAGCCTCCTGCCCCCTCCCACTTACCCAGAACAGGGAGTTTCCCACGTGGATTTGTATGACCCTACTTGTGAGTGATTTCCTCCGCAGGCTGTTCACAGCTCATCTTTGCTCCAGGCTCTCTGAGGCTTCAACACTGCCCTGTTTTCATTCAAGTAGAAAAGTGAAACCAGGAAGGCAGGTGTCTTTCCAGAGGGCAGGGAGGCTGGCTGAACAGAGGATGTTCCGTCTCTCACTCTTTCAAGTAGAGCGTAGCTGCTGGCCCACGAGGAATAAATTCAGGATGAGTGGCTGACACATTTCCCACATGGTTGGAGTTTAAGTCTCTCAAGGTAAAGACACTCACGGTGTAAGAGCAGAGGAGGAGAAGGAAGCTGGCATGGGTGTGTTTCGTTCTCCTTCCAGGGCCTATTCCTAAATTCTGCTTGTGGGCAGGGCACAGGCCCCTCAACGTCAGGCCAGGGACCCATCTCACCACGTGGCCTCTGGCCCGGAGCAGCTTGTGAGTCAGCCTGGCCTATTCGGAAAGGCACCAACTAGGTCTCAGGAGGCCGAGTGGGGAGCCTGCCCCCACCTCTGGGGTCTCAGCATCTGCACAGTGATGGACTGGGGGGCGGTTCAGCAGCCCCTGAACCTTCACCGTGGGCTCATTTGCTGCTTCGCACTGGAGGAGGCGCTCCGGGCAAGATACCGACCTGCAGCGGCGCCCACGAGGCTCAGGGCCAGGTCCAGCCTCTCCTGCAAAAGCTGGACAAGTAGCTACGGGAACCTTCCTGCCCTGCAGGACCCACCTCAGCCTCAATGGCAGCGTTGGACAGAAAGCCCCATCACACTCAGCCTGGCCCTCCTCCCCACACAGGGCTTGAAAAGCAACTGACCCATGAAACAGGCAGGGGCTGAGCTGATCCCATGGCAGTGCAAACCGAGGGGCCCCGGGTCTCGGCATCTCACAGCAAACCCTGACCCCACACCCGGCCTCTGCAGCTAACAGAAGGAAATGGACCCATCGTGTCGGGGGACACAGGGGCCTGGACAAGTAATAAGGTCAAGGTATTTTTGGACTTGTTCAAATGGGTGGAAACTCGCCCCTCCCCAGTGGCCAGGTGAGCAGTGGGGCTGGAGAGGAGGGCAGAGGGAGCCGAGGCCCTCTGTCCAGGCGGCTGAGGCCACGGGGTCTCTTTCGCTTCCATCTTCCCTCTTGTAACGGCAGCTACAGTCGCTGTCCCATCGCGTCGTCGTAGGAGTTGAATAAAGCTGTATGTGTATTTCCACAATGCCGGCGCGGTGGCGAGAAGGTTGACAGAACGCTGAGAAGCGGCCAGCACAGGCTCTCCCCACAGGGGCTCTGGCATGGAGCGGGATAACCCAGGCCCACGTGGGGACATGTCCCGCCCCACAGGCTTGCATGGGGCGCGGCCTGCCCTGTCTGGGGCGCCGAGGCCAGTGGTGTGAATCCGTGCTCACGGTGACAGCGGATCTGCGGCTGCCACGGGTGCCCCCAGCCCACGGGGCCCCCCAACCCACGGGTCCCCCAACCCCAACCCCGAAGCCGCTGAGCGAAAACAGACCACGGTGCTCCAAAACGAAATCGCCTCTGAGGGTGAGAGGAGGTGGCGGAAAAGGCGTTGAAACCCAGGGGCAGGGCTCAGGGGGACCCAGGCTGTCTCCACTCCCAGGCTAGAGCCAGCACTCGAGGGCAGGCCTCCCCAGGACCGGAGCGCCTGCGACCTGCCTGGGTGCCGTCCGCAAACCCGGTCTCCGCTACCCTGGACAGGCACGGAGAGAAGCTTCTCCCGGGACCAGGGTCCCTGCTTCTGCAGACGGCGGGCAGAGGGCACAGATGGAGACTGTGGGCACAGCACACCACACACACCAGGCTGGAGCCTGTTCACAGACGGGCATGGGGCCAGCCTGGGAAGCATGGCGGGAGGGGAGAAGAATCGCAATCTTTTCCAGGTACACAGCCCAGCGGCTGCCACGCCCGGCTGGGAGCCGAGACACGCAGGGGACCCAGCTGAAGCCCGTAACAGGGGAGGATTTCCTGGAGCTGACAATCACTGTGGGTTTTTTGGCATTCACCAGCCTGCTCACCTGGTAGCGGGGGGAGGGCTGGGTAGGGATGGCTGCAGGGACCCCCTGGGCCGGCCATGGGTGCTGCTGCTATTCCCAGGGGAGATGGTCCCTCGTGTAAGCGCCAGGCCCTTGCTGTTTGGCCTCCTCTGCCCGCCGCGGGGCAGGAGCGTGTGCCGCTCTCCGAGTGTGCGCTGAGGGCTCCAGCTGGCCGAGCGCTTTTGCTGTGGGGCGGATCCCAGGCCCTCGGGCCAGCCCCGCCTCAGGTTCTCCCTGCTCACACAAACCACGCGCGGAACGGCACAGGTAATATTAACCAGGACTAGCACCTGGGGTCCTGCAGTTCACGTATCCTGGCTTTAGTCTTGCTGGTTTTCTCGCCAATTTAGTGCTAGTTCAGTATTTATTTAAATGAACATGTTTTGAAAAACTGCCTAAAGATCTGACTTGTCATAAAGTTTAAGGACCATAGAGTCTAAGAAGGAAGATCATTCATCGTACTTCTGGGAAAAGCCCCCCGAGGCGGGCGCATTTGCTGTGATCTTCGTCCTATTCACAACGCACTCCTGGGCACTGTCCTGGCCGTGGGGTGGCACTGGAAGCTGGGCTTGCCCCAGCGTGAGTCCCCTAAGGCTGGGAGCACAGAGTGGCTGCCACCAGGTGGTTGGTGACGGGGTGAGGACCGGGCTCACCCCCACTCTCGGGAGCCTCGCTGTGGTCCCTGAAGATGGCGGACGGGGAGGCGCTGCCCGTGAGGGCCACACCGGGCTACCTCCGTGTAGAAAGCACCTCTCACTGCCGTGCGTTTGGAAACATGAATTCATGTGGCAGCGGTAGCGTTTAGAAGAGAAATAGCCACATTTAAAAATGCATAAGACCCACAGAACCTTGGCCTCCTGTGGTTTCATCATCAGGCGGGCGGCACATTTCAGCAGCTTTGGCCTTGCCCGCCCAGTGCCCAGCACCCAGTGCCCACTGCGGGAAGTGCAGGGAGCGGCTTGGGGACACCCCACGGTGCCGTCTGCACCACCGCACACAGAGCGCCAGTGTCGGCTGGGGGTCCCGTGGACTGAGGAAGCCACGGAGCCTGGACCAGCTTGAGGGGCAGGAGGTGGACACAGGTGCGGCGGGGACGCAGGCGTGGCTGCCTGGGACTAGCTCTTCTGGAAGCAATTCGGGGGAGACCCACTCAGATGCCACTTATGACCCCCGCGTGCCGGCAGATGCCCACGACCCCTCTGGGGTGTCAGGGAGCAGGTGAGCAAGGGGGTCTCAGCCGTGGTCTCCGGGCCCCGCCTTGATGGAAGCTGCGACAGGCAGGGGTCTGGCCTCTGCTGGGCGTGACCTCTGAAGATGCCACAGAAAGGCTGGCGCAGCGGCCGGTGGGCCTGGGCGGCACGTAGCTGTTGCTGTGCCCGGGTCACCCCAGCAGGCAGGGTGGGCAGGGGCTTCCTCCCAGTCTAGGGGGCCAGGAGAGCCCCTGGGCCCCATGTCCTGCCTCTCTCCTTGTCCTTCCTGTCTTGTAGGCGACCCCACAGAGAGAGAGGCAGAGGAGAGTGGCCGCGACCCGGAGGACAAGGACATGCATTTCACACTGACCGGGGCCTCCCTGGGATGCCCTGAAACCTGCTCTGAGGGAGACGGGGCGGTGTTTGAGCTGGTGCAGCCTGGGTCCCCTGGGATAGTGGCAGGGTGAGCTCAGCCCCATCTCTCCCTCGAACTTCATTTGTGCTCATGGCTGGGGGAGGCACCTGGGGCCCTGTCCAAGCTGCCAAGGGCTGGGGTGGGCTGCTCCCCTCTTGGCATCTCCCCCACCTCCACCCCCCGGTGGATAAAAGCTGCTGGCAACACTGACGCCCCCAAGACACTGATGGGCCCGGAGGTCTGGACAATGTGGAGCCAGCGCTGGGTTCCCTGGGCACCATGCAGCCGGGGTCTTGAGGCCGACACAAGCCAGACCCAGCCTCCCTGCCATTCGCGAATCTCAGTGTTCAGAGTTCTGCCAAAGAAGAGAAGAACCAGTAAAAAGCAGGAAAGAGGCTGCGCGCGGTGCCTCATGCCTGTAATCCCAGCACTTTGGGAGGCTGAGGCAGGCAGATCACAAGGTCAGGAGATCAAGATCATCCTGGCTAACACAGCGAAACCCTGTCTCTACAAAAAGTACAAAAAATTAGCTGGGCGTGGTAGCACGCGCCTGTAGTCCCAGCTACTCGGGAGGCTGAGGCAGGAGAATCACTTGAACCTGGGAGGCGGAGCTTGCAGTGAGCTGAGATCACTGCACTCCAGCCTGGGCAACAGAGTGAGACTCCATCTCAAGAAAAAAAAAGAAAAAGAAAAAAAGCAGGCAAGAACAGGAAGCTTTTAGCCTCCTTGGCAAGACACTGCTGCCTGGAGATCCTGGAGAAGTGTGCCATCAATCAAAGCGACCAGAACCCATCCTGGTTTAGGGAGGAGCTCCCCACAGGCCTCCACAGGCCTGGAGCAGTCCCCAAGCTCCAAACAGTCCCCCACGACCTCTTAGTTGCCACCCCCAGGAAGGGCCTAGAAGGCAGATTTCCTACCATGAGAAGCCACATGGAGTCCAGCTCCCAGGCATGCAGCCCCGCTGGGCTGTGCGGGGAAGATGTGTGCTCTGAAGTCCTCCGGGGCCACCCCACTGCCACACAGGAGGCTGCTGGGGCCACGTCTCTGCCATAGGGGAGGCTTCTGGGGCCAGCCCTCTGCCACACATGAGGCTACTGGGCCACTTCTCTGCCGTGTGATGGCAGCCGGGGGCACATGTCTGCTATGCTGGAGGCCACTGGAGCCAGCTCTCTAATGCGGGGGATACCTCCCTGGATCCATCTCCTTTCTCACAGATGCAAAACCCACGCCTTCCCCAAGGAACAAAGCTCACTTCCCTTCCTGCCTCCATGTCCCAAGCTGTCACCATAACATAGTCACCACATGACAGTCAGAATGGAAGGATTTGAGCAAAATTGCTAGAATCTGGAAAGTGTCACAGAAATTCTAGGAGGTCAGCAACTTTAGGTCATGCCCGCACTTGATGGGGGAAATCACCATTTTCCGACCTGATCATTCTCCGGGCTCGTCCTCTTTGGTGAGAGTGAAGTCAGATGCTTCAGGTACTAATGTGGTTCACCTTTGAAGGACCCTCTGAAAACACCACAACAAAACTGGCTGGGCCTTGTCCTCACAGCTGGCGAGGAGGGGCCCTCCCTCGAGAAATGCCCGCCTGGTGCCGCTGGCTTCTTACTGTTTCTGAGCGTGCTGGGCACATTCCCTCCTGGTGGTCCCGGGGAGCCAGACCCCCCCTGGGACCTCCAGGCCCCCTGGGCACAGACGTCTTGTACAAGGTCAGAGAGACTGGTCATGAGCCTCAGAAATTCAGCTCTCAGGAGGCTCATGGGAGGCCTCCAGGGTCGTGTCTCTGCCCGAGAGAAAAGGGGCAGCCCAGGCTTCTCTTTTCAAAAGTGTTACCTGACACCAAGGGAATTCTCTCACCACACACCAGGTGGCTCATGGTCCCCAGCCTTTGACAGTGTGTGTGTGTGTATGTGTGTGTGGTGTGAAATGTGGGTGTGGTATGTGTATATGTGTGCATGGTGTATGTGTGTGTGGTGTGTGTGGTATGGTGTGTCTGTGGGGTACATGTGTGGTATGTGTGGGGTATGTGTGTGATGTGATGTGTGTATATGGTGTGTAGTATGTGTGTGGTATGTATGTGTGGGCTATGTGTGTGGTACGTGTGGTTGTGATGTGTGTGTGTGGTATGTGGTGTGTGACGTGTGGAGCATGTGATATATTTGTGTGTGTAGTGTATGTGGTGTGATGTGTCTGTGGTGTGTGTAGTATGTGTGCAGGTGTGTGTGGTATGTGTGGTGCTGTGTGTGGTATGATGTGTGTGTGTGTGGTATCTGTGATGTGTGGAGCACACAGTATGTTTATGTGTATAGTGTGGGGGCAAGTGGTGTGTAGTGTGTGTGGTGTCTGTGTGGTGTGAATGTGTGTAGTGTGTGTGTGGTGTGTGTGGTGGTGACGTGTGCATATGGTGGTGTGTGTGTGTGTGGTGTTTGTGTGGTTTGAATGTGTGTAGTGTGTGTGGTGTGTGTGTGGTGGTGTATGTGTGTATGTGGTGCGCAGGGTGGCAGGATGTCATTCACTTGGTTCTAAAGGTGGTTTGGGTTCAGGTCCTGGAGTAAACGCTCAGAAACTGTCAAGGAATTTGGGGGACACAGGAATGAGGCCGGGCGTGCACCCAGGTATTAAAGCATGTTTCGCATGAGGATCAGCCTTCAGACCAGTAGAACAAAGCAGATGGTCTAGGAATGAAGCTGACAACACACGGGCCTGGAGTGTATGATGAAGGGGGCATTTCAAACCCGTGGGTACAGAAAAAACCACCCAGTAAACACAAGTGGAAAGTTGTGTAAGAAAATGAAGTGAGATTCCAATATTAAAAAGTCTGATAGGTCAAAATCTAAATAATAAACAGTTTACCATAAGATATTTAGAAGAAAATATAAAATACTTCTTTATCTTGGGGTCAAGTTGTCACAAAACCTAAGCTATTTGAAAAAAAAATAATCCATAAGTGTTAAAAGTTGGCTATTTCCTATAGACAAATAGCACCTACAAATCAGTGAGGAAACGGGGTCCAGGAGCATTTTCTCTGCTCAGGTGAAGCTCAGGGGAAGACACAAGTACATGAAAAATGTTCCATTCCGTAATGATTAAAAAATCAAAAGTTAATACCATCACATTGGTAAACGTTAAAAAGTTTAATAACTTTTTTTAATATACTGCTGTTACACATGCAAACTGATAAAGCCTTTTTGGAAAGTAATTTGGCAATAAAAATGCACATACTTTATGAGCAAAAGAAAAAACTCATTTCTCGTAATCTAATTGATAAAAATTGTAGCATAAGTGCATGTATGTGGATGAGAACAGTCACTCCGGCATTGCCTGCAACAGCAAATAAATGAGTTGAAAACAAGCTTTCGCAGAGGGTATTTAAATATTTTATGTGACTAAGAAGAATGAGATATGTCCATTTGCTGTGATAAGGAAAGATATTCCACGGTTTCATATTTATTAAGTATTTTCAGCAAATCATGGAACACGATGCAACACTTGATTCCATGTCTGGAAACAAAACAGAACAAAATTCAGCAAGAAATAAGCGCCCGCGTCCACACGTTCTCGTGCCTGGTGTGTTTTACGTGCTTGGGAAGCGGAGCGGCCGCTGGGCTTGGCTGTGAGGTCAGCACTGGTGCAGGCAGATGCATGTATGTGCCCGGGTGCCGCCTCCATACGCCTGCCCGGCACCGGCCTGCCCACCCTCCCTGCACCCACCCACCCTACTCAGGGTGGTGAGAGCCGAGAGGCTCTGCTGCTTCATCCACACAGCCCTAATCACCCTCTTGACCAAGAGCATCCTCTGGATTTTACATTCACTTGGCCACAAAAACATTTTGAGGGAGGACTTTGAACATCAAAAATTCTTACATTTATTATGTCCCAAACACAAAGCGTTCTCCTAGCAGGTTTCTGGTACAGACCATGTTTCCTGAGGACCTGCAGGGTATCGCACCTACAGCCAGCAACGCCGCGCAGCAGGCTTGGAGCGCACCTGAGGGCAGATGTGAGGGGCGCACGCGGATCCCCAAACTCATGAAGATGTGTATGGTAAATATGTGTGGCTTTTCCTGCCGATCGTGCCTCAATAAAGTGCTTTGACAAAATAAAACCAGCCCGTCACTGAGGAGTCCCCTTTGTCCGGAGAGCCTGTCCTTTCCCTCTGGGGACCACACTGCCAGTTGGTCAAAGTTGGGCGAAGTGGTCCCTGCCTGGAACTCCCTGACCTTACGAAGCCCCCTCTCCATTCACGCCGCTCCATCGAGCGACTCCTACAGATCATCTTGAGCTGCCTCATGGGGTGGGGCTTGCGTCCCCATCTGCCTTCTGCAAGGTGTGGCGCACAGAGCCTCTGACCTGCAGCCCGCGCTGAGCCAGCAAAAGCCACGGGAGAGGCCAGGCGCCCGCAGCGGGGCATCTGCACCTGGTGTGCAGCGTATTTGCTATACTCTGGCCAGCCCAGCCCTGGGCCAGCTCCCTGAGTTTCAGCTCCCGGGGCCACCTCTCCTGGGCCCCCTCTTTGCTGTGGCTCTGGCGGACATTAGCCAGCACTGGAGAGACACCGATCTCCACTCCCAGGGAGCCCAGCCGAGGTCTCCGCATCCCAGCACCAGCTGCCTTCAGTTCCAGGATGTGTTTTCAGGGGTGGGGTCCCACATGGCACAGCTCCTGCACATCCAGGGCCATCGGCTAGTTTGCTCCCCAGTGTCCCAAGCAACTCAGTGGGACCTTGGGGAAGCTGGGCGCTCACAGAACACTTTGGAAGTGAATGAGTAAAGCAGGCTTTTCTGCTGGCCACACGGCACGAGAGACGTCTGCCCAGGCTGGGGCCGGGGGTCTCTGCTGCTACAGCCTGCAGACAGGCCACCTGGAGGCTGCCCTGTGATGACTGCACCTGAGGCTTTCCAATGACTAGGAGGGCTTGGGCACTTCCCATTCATGAGCTGTACATTCTGCAGCGTAGCTGGTAATTTAATGTGAGCGATCGATGAGCACCGCGCTTCCACTTCAAAGCATGACCAGGCGGATCAATCTCCCAGGGCCACGGGTGCCGAGTTTAAAACTCATCTCTTTTTCTAAAGTGGAGGCAAGGGACCCCAGTTTGGGATTAATCAGCAGTGATGAGCTTAAATAAATGAGATAAATTTTCTATCTAACTTGTAAAGCTTTTTCTTTTTTCAGAATTAATGGGACCCCTTGGCAATGCGCAGGAAGTGGGGAAGGGGGTGCGGCCGCATCTGTGGTTGTGGTTGTGGTCGGGAGAACGAGGACCTGGAGCTGCCCAGGACGGGCTCAGACACACACGCCCAGCCGAGAGTCCCCTGCAGTTCTCTCTGCACAGCAAACACAGTTTCTGCCGAAAAGAATGTGGCAGACGAATAAAAATTATAAGGTTTTCTAAAGGTGTTTTAATTGTATTACATGAGACTGTAGACGTTGGTCTCCATGTCACAGATGACTCTTGTGGTGGTGATAACCTTTAAATTTTGGGGTACTCTGTGGGCCCCCGGGTATCCTGTGAGTACTCATGTTTCTAGAGGTGGAGTTTGACCCTTTAAGTGTTCAAATTATAAATAGAATCACAGAGATTGGGGGAGGAAAGGATCTGAGGGGCCTCCAGAGCCCGTGGCTTCACCCTGGGGCGGGGGCAAGGGCGGGGCGTGGTGCCTCTTCTGGGGTGGGAGGGGCGGGTGCTCACGGTTCATTCCCACGTGGGATTCTCACGCGTTCGCCCTCCGGCCGTCATGAACGTGGTGAGTTCTGCCACACGTGGAAACACGCTGGCTTCTCTGGGTTTTAAATGTCCCATCAGCAGCTCGTAGCCCCGAGGAGACTCCGTCCCCCAGGGCTACATATGGACCCACTGGAGGCCTGAATGGCACAATTCGTGGCGCCCACCGGGGTGTTTCTTTCCCCTTCTCCCCCCATGGCTTAGAAGCAATAATCTCCTGACCTCCAGGCAGAAGTCAACTTCCTCCTTTCCCTACTCCGCCTTGCAGGGACCCCAGGGCTGACCTGCCTCGCCTGGCCCCCTCTCTGCCAACCTGCCTCGCCTGGCACCCTCTCTGCCAACCTGCCTCACTTGGCCCCCTCTCTGCCAACCTGCTTTTTGCCCGGCCCCCTCTCTGCCACAGCCAGTCTGAGGTCAAGGCTTTCGGTGTTTCTGAGGTCACCCTGAGGGCCCCACAGCCCCTTCCTGGCATCCCCACCCTCCAGGCTGCCTTCGGGCCTCGGCAGCACATCTCGAGGGGCCCAGGACGAGCTCGGGGCCCAGGTGGCTGGGAGGGGCCTCCTGTATCTCACCCCTCATTCTCTGCTCTGACCCAGACTCACACCTCCCCACTCCACCCAGCCTGCCTGCACTTCTGGTTGTGTGTCTGGCCGGCCTACGGGCACTCGGGCACCATGGTGACAAATTATACCATCGACAATGGCAGTGAGCTTCTCCCTCTGAAAGCCCATTGTGTCTGCCCTTATTCTTTGAAGCTTCACTGCTTTCGGATAAGTATGAAAATAGGCTCCCCCTCTCTCTGAGAAAGGCAGAGGCAATTACACAATAGGACTATCACCCTCGCTGCCACTCTCCACTTTGTTTAAATGTGGGGATTTCATTTCTTCATCGCCTCTATGAACACCCAGTAAAACTGTAAGTGGGAAAAATGGGTGCCTTCTGGATTTTACATTTTTTATTGTGTCATTTACTGCAAAGCAGCTCAAGGAGCCTGAAGACACCCAGCCTGAAACTACGATAAATGTGTGGAGAGCGGTGGGGCCGCCTCACCAGCAGAACAGTGTGCTACCGTCTCTCCCAGTGACCTTTTCCAGAGGAAACCTCTTTGAAATATCACAAGCGAAATGTAAATCACAAAATACTTCACATTTGCCCACACACATTGTCATGCGAAAGCACATCACCTCAGTCCTCAGAGAGGAGGGATTTCCATGTGAAAGGGGCCAGCGTGCTTCCCTCACGTAGCGGTGCGATTACAAAGTACTGAAACTTCCTCTAAGACACGGATCCCTGTGCCTCGCAGTCCCTCACCTGTGCACCTGGGAGGCTCCTGGGGTTCAAGCTCAAAGCCCTCACCTGTGCACCTGGGAGGCTCCTGGGGGAGGGGGTCCCAGGCTTAAACACCTGGGAGGCCCCCCGGGAGCCGCAGCAAAGCTGGGTCCCAACCACAGCCTGTGAAGTCTCTGACTCCACGTGGGGCCTCAGCGCTGTCTATTTGCTCACCCTTCCCCCGTGGGCTGAGGCCGGGAACCACTACTCTTAACTCTCAACCTCTTTCCAAGGTGCTGTCTATCGGTGGCCCTTGGGGTTCTGCGTTCGGCAGTCATTTATTTATAAGTCGCATGAGAAAGTCCTTCCAGCCACGTTCTGTGCTGGCTCTGATGTTTGCCCAAACTAACATTGCTGAGGCTGACCTCACGTTTGTTCCGGGAACTTGATTTATTTTCGAGCTATTGATAACAACAAAGTCCTCCCCCACCAAGGAACTTCCACCGGGGAGGCCTTTTCCAAAGAAAGTGCTTGTGCTCATCCCCAGAGGGTTCCTGAGCCTGCGGAGGAGGCGGGAGGCGGAGGAGGTGGGGGGCGGGGGGCAGCGCCTGGCAGCTCACCTGGTGTACCTTCTGTGAGACCCAGCCAGCCCATCGGTCACCGAGGGGCGCTCGTCACACCCTGACCTGCCTGACGGAGGGAGCCTATGAAGCGGAACAAACACACGTGATGCTGAAGTCCTCAGAAACCCGGCGCCAAGGCCACGCGTGATCACCGCGATGGGGGGGGGGGGGGTGCGGGCAGGCGCAGAGGTGAACTTGGGGGAGGCCCCGTGGTGCACACCCCTACCCCGCCTGGCTGGAGAAAAATGGCCAGCACCATGAAACTGCAAATAAACACACGCGTTCCAGGACGGGAGATACAGCTTCCACATCAATCAGAGGGAGCTGCCCAGTGCCACCAATTTTCCATCTAAATTACATGAATGTCCTCCTTAGAGAGGTGGGGACGCCCAGGCACAGGCATGAAAGATCGGCCTGAGGTTATTTTGTCTCTGCACGTGTTGATGCGAGGGCTTACGGAGCTTTTCTTTCCCAGGGAACCTTCTAACTGCTGATGTCGCGTGCACCAAGCACATGATTTCCCTATCCATTCCTGACTCTCACATTTCGCCGGGACGGTGACATCACTGTGGGGCCTTTGGGCTCTGAGCTCATCTACACCCAATCCTAGACAGCTCTGCTGCGCCTGTCGGGGGAACTGGCAGCCCCGAGCTCACTGGGCGCTGTTTGCCGAACGCCTGCCCACGGAAGCCATGGCCCTCATCACTGGGAAAGGCACAGAGAAGAGAAGGAAACGTTAAAAATCTGGTTGGAGAGAGGAAACAAATTTGGACCATCTTTGACAGTGGTATTAGTCCATTCTCCACGGCTATAAAGAAACCCCTGAGACTGGATGATTCTAAGAAAGCAGCTTAATCGGCTCAGGGCTCTGCAGGCTGCACAGGAAGCATGGCGGCTTCTGCTTCTGGGGAGGCCACAGGGAGCTTCCAATCGTGGTGGAAGGCGAAGGGAAGCAATCTGTCCCATGGTGGGCATAGGCACAAGGTGGGAGGGGCTACCCAGGTTTAAACACACAGGTCTCAGAAAACTCACTATTGCCAGAACAGCGGGGACAGGGTGGTGCTAAACCATTCAAAAATCATCTCCGAGTCCAGTCACCGCCCCCGGCCACGCCCAACACTGGGGATTACGGTTCCACATGAGATTTTGGGGCACACTGACCCAACCATCTCGACAGGAAAGAAGGATCTGCCTTGTGTTCTGACTCGCCGCTCAGACGAACTCACAGCTCAGCTGGGAGAATCACGCGGGAGGGGCCCATGAACAGGCTCTGGGACCACAGCCGGGGGTTCAACCGCACCAAAACCCCAGCCCTCAACACAGCCCACGGCTGCATCATCCTGGATTTATCACTAAAAAGAAAAAACAAAAACCGACCTCAGGTTTCTCTGCAATACGTAGGATCCGTGATATCTCTGACATGAACTGAGAAGTATGTAGCCCCAAATCTGCACATAGGCAACCCCAAAGGCTATCTGATGACAACACACATTTTCTCACCAAGCGGAGGAGAGTCCGGCCTTGTTGCTGGGCCTGCAGGACATCCCGTCCCTCATCTTAAACGTTCTCCCAAGGACAATATTTACACCTGATATTTACAAGGCGTGGCAAGTGAGAATTTCATCCCGATCTCCGACCTGGCAGGTTACACGAGCTGGCCCCAGGGACGCTCATGGGCTGAGGTCATGGGAGGCATCCCGTGAGGGCCACGCAGGCAAAGATTGTCAGCCAAAAGGAATTCCAAGGCCCAGACGGGAGGCGGCCACAGACTCCTGGGTGCTCTGTGGGATGTGCCACCTGGCGGCAGGGCCTGGCCAGAATTGCTGCCTTGTAGGACCTGTGGGAGCCTCCAACACAAAGCCTGCATTCCAGGAGCTCCCTCAGCCCTGAGACCTGGCTGTGCTGGCCAGGCTGGGTGTGCACCTGTCAGTTACATTTTCCTAAGTGTCCTCCTTCCTTTCTTTGGACCCTGCATCTTCTTTGTCTTTAGTATCCTTTGTAGTCTTGAATTCTGAGTCCATTCCTGAGACCCCTCTGAACCTTCGCAGCCCCCTCAGCTCTCAAGCTGGAGGACTGGGGACTATGCTTATCTTTTCTTTGACCCCAGGTCTGTCTTCCTACCTTTCTTTAACAATTATTTCTCTGGGCTGGGCGTCGTGGCTCACGCCTGTAATCCCAGCACTTTGGGAGGCTGAGGCGGGTGGATCACCTGAGGCTAGGAGTTCGATATCAGCCTGGCCAACATGGTGAAATCCCGTCTCTACTAAAAATACAAAAATTAGCTGGGTGTGGTGGCGGGTGCCTGTAATCCCAGCTACTCAGGAGGCTGAGGCAGGAGAATCATTTGAACCTGGGAGGCAGAGGTTGCAGTGAGCCCAGATTGTGCTGCTGCCCTCCAGCCTGGATGAAAGAACAAGACTCTGTCTCAAAAAAAAAAGCAAATAAATAAAAATAAAAAAGAATTATTTCTCTACCTTTTGGAACATGAAATTGCCTCTGAGACGAACCTGTGATTTGTCGCCTCCGGGAGATGACAAGGATGGCTCTGTGACCTTTGTCCGCACATGAAATATTTTGTCACCATGCTGGTTTTCTTGTTTGCATCAGGAACAGACCGGCCATTTCTCCCATCTGGCTGTAGAGTCATTAGCAGTGGCCCCTCCGCACACACAGACACACATGGAAACACACGGACACACACACACACATGGACACACACACACACACGTTGCTTCTGGTCTGAGAACGTCTGCCTCCTTTCCATTCCCCTGGGCAGGTTATTTTCTTCTCCTAATCACAAAACCTATCCTTCATCTTAATAATTCTCCTGACAGTGATATTTACACCCTATAATTAGAACTTTATGTTCGTTTTATTAATTACCTCTTTTTTGCCTATTGATGTGAAAGAATCTGGGGCTAAAAGTATTATAGATGGCTCTACACATTGAACCGCTGATACTTAAACGCAATCAGCAGATGTTGGTGGTGTGGGGTGGGGTGGGGTGGGCGTCCCACCAGCTCCCTTCCTTCCTCCGCATCCCACCGGCCCCACTCAGGGACTCCACTTCTTCTCAGCACCTGTGCCCTCCAGTCCCTCTCCCAGGAAGGCAGCAGGAGAGGAGACCCCTGCGCCATCTTTAATACCACCCCTGTGGCTAGGGTGCAGCCCCCTCCTCCTTTCTTCTCCAAGTTCCAGATTTGGTCCCAAAACATGACTAAATAATGTGGCAAGCTCTTCAGACATGACAACCCATTGGGTTAGAGAGGCAGCGGCCGGGGCTGGGCCTGGCCCACCATTGGGGTGGGGCCAGCCGGAGCAGGAGCAGGAGCAGCAGCAGGAGCAGAACATGCTGTGTGCTCACGGGGAGGGCGGGCCCAGAGAGGCTGCAGCGTGGGTGGGAGGTGCCAGACAGGGATGCTGCGGGCAATGGGCCCTCCCTGCACCAAGGTTTCAGCAGCCCTGCTCTCTGCTGTCAGCCTCAGACCTGGGGTGGCCTGGACTTCATCTCTTTCCAGGCTCCAAAGACCCCACATTGCCACCTCTTGCAGCAAGACCTCCCCATGCTGAACGTGTGTTCCTCTAGCCGCTTACTCAGTGTCTCCACTGCAGGGCCCAGTGTAACCTGGCTAAGCAGATGCTTCATTTTCCCACCACAGCAGACCCAGCCCAGGGCCTCTGTCAACAAACAGCCAGGGCCCCTCCTCCTCTTGGGACCTACAGCAGGTCTTGCCCCAGCTCAGCTCCACGTGTGGTCCCATATCTGACTTGTGCGCTGCCCCTCCCAGGGCCCAGGGCCTCACCTCGCCTCGTGCTTCTCAGGCCCGTGCTCTGAGCGTGGAGTGAACTTTCTAAGTCACATCCCTCCCCCTCTGGAAATGTCTGCTGGCTTGGCACCCACCAAGGACAGGATCCACAGCCTTCAACACACAGCGTCACCAACCACCTCCCCAGCCGGCCTCCCCCGTCCCTCAGAGGCACCACAGCCCGCCTCCCTCTCCCGTCCCTCAGAGGGACCACAGCCCGCCCACATGGCCTCTGTGATTCTCCTCAGGATCTTTCCAGACTGGGCTTCTTCTCATGCTGACGCTCAGAGACCTCTGCTCAGCCCCACCTTCCCTCACTGTGCCCTCTTCTCCTTTCTTTCTCTATGGAAATAGATACTGTGTTTTCATCTCTTGTACCTTGTTCACTTACAATTTAATCAACACCGTATTAGAGAGAGAGAAAGAGGTTCTTTGCTTTTTTTAACTTTTAAAATAAGAATACCCAATACCCAATACCCAATCCACAGCTTGCTCTGCGTGGTGCTTATGTGGGTTCACCATGCGTCTTGTGCCTCTCATCTGATTCCGCTACACGGTGGAAGTTACGCCAGACCAGAAACTGAACCGACACAGAAAGTCTCACGGATTCCGCTCAGTGCTGCCTTCGAGATCAGTCTCCTGTTAGGAGCAACGGCGGCGAGCCAGGATAAACGGCCTCACCCATGGAGCACGGCTTTCCCGTCTCCAGAAAGAGCTGTCGAGGTTTATTTATTCACGGAGACGCTTTGCATCAGGAGAGCTCTGCGTTAACCCACGTGTGGGGGATGTTATCCTCCCCATGAGAGCGGCTGCACAGATTGTTTTTTAACGTCAAATTCCATATGAAACAGCACAAATCCCCATTTCTGCCCCACTGGGTTGAGAAATCTGTGGGTGATAGAGTACAGGTAAAAACATCTCAGCCTGCACGAAAATAAACATCATCTTAGAGAAGGAAAGAGCAAATGTTTCAAAGTCCTAAAAATAATAATTTACTCTAGGGAAAAATTTGATGGGCACACTATGATTTATTACCAAATGATATTTAAGAAAAATTCACAGAAGAGGCAACTGCTGAATGCCTCCCCCAAGGGTTCTGGGAAGGAAAACCGCCTGCTTAGTGGAAGAACAGAACAGCTAGACAGGAAGTGCTTGGTCCTCAGCTCCCTGTGTCTCCTCCATGATAACACGTGGCTTATTAGAAACCTGCAGGAAAACAACGCAGATTTATTCTCTTACAGGAGGCCACAGTCCAGCTGGGTTCCACTGAGCTGAAGTCAGGGCTTTGGAGGGCCACATGCTCTTGGGCGGCTCCTGACCTTTTCCGGCTTGTGGCACCTGGCTGTATTTCTAGGCCTGCAGCTCCTTCCTCCACCTTGAACCGGCCATGGCGTCCCTCTCTGACTCCGCTTCCTTCACGGGGCCTCCACTTCCACGTGCTAGAAACGTGTAATGAGGCCCACCGCTTTCACAGGTCCCTGAGTGTGCAGCGTGGTACCGTTAGCTCTCAACCGTACGGCAGATTTCGAGATCACGCTGAGGCCGCATCGCAGAAAGCTTGTGTCCTTGGAACAGCACCTTCCTGTGCTTCTCCCAGCGCCAGCCCCAGCAGCTCCATCCTCCTCTCTTCTTCGGTGCGTTCAATTGTCGTAGATTCCACACTTCAGCAACGTCATGTAGCCTCTGTCCTGGGCCTGGCTTTCGTTTCACTTCACGTCATGTCATGCAGGCTCATCCTTGTTATTGCAAATGGCAGGTTGTCCTTCTTTTCTTTTCTTTTCTTTTTTTTTTTTTTTTGAGATGGAGTCGCGCTCTGTCGCCCAGGCTGGAGTGCAGTGGCCGGATCTCTGCTCACTGCAAGCTCCGCCTCCCGGGTTTACGCCATTCTCCTGCCTCAGCCTCCCAAGTAGCTGGGACTACAGGCGCCACCACCACGCCCAGCTAATTCTTTGTATTTTTTTTTTTAGTAGAGACAGGGTTTCACCGTGTTAGCCAGGATGGTCTTGATCTTCTGACCTCGTGATCCGCCCACCTCAGCCTCCCAAAGTGCTGGGATTACAGGCGAGAGCCACCGCGCCCGACCTGTCCTTCTTTTCTTAAGGCTGAAGAGCATCCACTGTGTCTATGGACCACGCTTTCTGGCCCACTCATCCCTGGGGACATGTGTGTCCACGTCTGGGCTCCCGTGATCAGTGATGTGATGAACTCCGGAGTTCACACGTCGCCTCGAGATCCTGGTTTAACTTCCGTTGGATAAATATCTGGAAGTGGGATTGCTGAATCATATGGTGGCTCCATTTTTAACTTTTTGAGAAAACTTCATGCTGTTTTCCATAATGGTTGCACCATTTATATTCCCACCAACAGCATGTAAGTGTTCAGTCTCTACACACCCTCAGCAACACGCGTCTTTTTGGTCACAGCCTCCTGACAGGTACGGAGACATATCTCATCGTGGCTCTGATTTGCATACTCCTGATAATTAGTGATGTTGAGCATCTTTCCACGTACAGTGTGTTGGCCATTTGTTTGCCGTCTTTGGAGAAATGTCTGCTCAAGTCCTTTGCCCACTTTTAAATCAGGTTATCATTATTATTTGCTATTGAGTTGTAGGAAGTTCCTATACATTTTATTATTATTATTTTTTAGAGATGGAGTCTTGCTCTGTCATCCAGGCTGGAGTGCAGTGGTGCAATCTCGGCTCACTGCAACCTCCGCCTCCCAGATTCAAGTGATTCTCCAGCCTCGGCCTCCCGAATACCTGGGATTACAGGCACCCGCCACCATGCCTGGCTAATTTTTGTATTTTTAATAGTAGAGATGGGGTTTCACCATGCTGGCCAGGCTGGTCTCGAACTTCTGACCTCAAGTCATCCACCTGCCTGTGCCTCCCAAAGTGCTGGGATTATAGGTGTGAGCCACCACATCCAACTGCCTATACATTTAAAATATTAACTCCTTATTGGTTATGTGGTTTGCAAATATTTCCTCCCCAGTGACCAGTAGGGGATGCGGAGACCACCCACCCGCCAATCACCCCACCTTCCGTGGCTGCCCTCTGGATCTGCTGATTGTTGCCCTATCGGTGCAGGAGCTCACTGGTTTGACGTTGTCCTGTGTGTTCACATTTGCTTCTGCTGCTTGTGCCTTTGGTGTCAGATCCAAGAAAGCTTTGCCTAGATGAATGTCCTCATGCTTCCCCACTGTGTTTTCTTCTAGTACATTTACGGTTTCCAGTCTTATGTCTCAGTCTTTAGTCCATGTTGAGTGGGCTTTTGTGGATGTGAGATGAGGGTCCGATGCTGTTCTTTTGCATGTGGACGTCCAGTTTCCCCAGCACCTGTGAAGACGTGACCCTTCCCCATGGTGTATTCTCCGCACGCTTATGAAGGAGCACTTGGCAGTGTATGCGAGTTATTTCTGGACTCTCTGTTCCATTGGTCTATATGTCTGTTTTTATGCCAGCAGTGTATTATTTTAATAACCATAGCTTTGTAACATATTTTGAAATTAGGAAGTGTTGCATGATTTTTTATGGAGCTCTGGACAGGTTTTTCATGATGGCAAAATACGTCAACTTTTCTTTTTGGTGTAATTTCTTCATTGCTAACATTTTCCCTAGACAGTGAAATAATAAACATTTTCTAAAAGTTCCTCAAGAAAAGCTATTGAAATTATTTAGGAGAAACATATGCAAGAATAGATAATATTGATGTATCCTTATTATATTTAGAAGTTAAAATTAAAGAGGATCTTATGGGAAATTTAAAAATTGTATAGTAAGGGATTCCTTAAGAAACAGGCACAAGCCCTTATAATAAGTAGCATCTAATTCCTCACCCTGTGTGGATGGCCCTGGTTACACAATGCCCCCATGAAGTCACAATTTGGTGGTGTACAGCTCGTAAGAGTGCTTAGCTCTTAATATCAGAAAGGATTAACTTCCTACTTCCTGAAACAATTTGCCAAGGCTGGGAATTTTTCTTCCAAGTCTGTGAGGACTGCCTTCCCTTCTTTCCACACACTTCTTCATTCATTGTGTACCTGCTGAGCACTCATGTCAGACCAAGTTCTAGAGACTCCAGTGGTGAACAAGTCCAGTGTCTGTGCATGGAGCTTCCATTCTGTAACTATGCAGCTGCTCCAGAGAATGCCAAGGTCTCAGCCAAATAGCTCTAGATGAGGGGCGACACATAAGGTGAGGACTCACACGTGCACACACATGCACACACTTGCACACATGCACACAGTCTCCCCTCAGACCCTTCTCGCCCTACAGGGTGAAGAGCAGGTGATGCAGACACCACCCACCCACTATTCAACGAGATCTGACGCCTTCTGACTCTTGATGGATGATTTTTGCAGACAGCTCTGATGTCATCTTCCTCCCGGCCCCGCTTCTCCCAGTCCTATCTCTTCCCACCCTGCAGGTCTAGGCCTCACTCAGGAAAGAAGGCTCGTTTTATCCATGCTGTGTGAAGCCTGGTACCGAGCATCCCGCATTAGTGTGATCCAGGCTACCTTCTTGCCGTGCAGTGCCCTCACTGCTCCTGCTGCCCCTGAGCTCTCAGAGGGATGAGCTACCTGAGCGTGGGGTGAGAGTGCAGCTCTGCACACCAGACTCAGTCCTCTCTCTTCCTGGAAGTAACCACAAAAACCACAGAATACAGCTAACAGCTATACTGGATACTGGTGCTCTCACACATTTTCCATGAAAAGAAGAAAATAGCAAATTCCAGTAAGCATTAAGGAAACTCCTTTTCTAGGAGTCTCTGTTCCTCTCCCCCACAGCACTTGTTATACTGTGCATTTAAAAGGTGTTTTAAAAGGGCTGGTTGTTTCTTTAAGAAGCATAGAAAAAATATATATACTCGTGTGTGTGTGTGTGTGTGTGTGTGTGTGTGTGTGTGTGCGTACATACATCATCAACTGAAGGTTTGAAGAAAAGGGAAAGGATCTCAGCTCATCAGGAATGAAAGGTGGCTCATTCTCTAGCATCCTAGTTAAAAGTTCAAAGCACATTTTTCTTATAAATTAGGCTGGAGTAAAATTCAGGGAGATGGGAAAGGAAGACATAAATTTTTAAAACATGCAAAGAATTTAAATGGGCACCAGGGATGAAAATTAGATGCATGGAACATGTATTCGATGTAAACTCCTGGTTGTTTAAAGTCATTAACGTTGCGTCTGGTGTCAGATTATGGCTCCACAGCCTGTTTGCCAGTTAAGGGGTGGGGGCAGGGCAGGCCTTGGTCAATATTTGAGTAAGAGAAGAATCTTAATTAACCCAAGAAAGTAACTTCAATAATAAGACCAGGCAGTGTTTTGCAAAGCAGAACAGAAGCAATTCAAAAGGGAAATAGACACAGCCAGAGGCCCCAGGAGCCCCCACCTTGGGGACACGGAGTGTCTGTGTGAGCCTGACTTTGTTCTGAGGCAGGAGGGACCCAAGTGCTTGGGGCCGGCCCTCTCCTGTTCTGCGTTAGCAATGGGGTCTGGTGCTTCTCCAAACACACCGTGGTTGTGTGTGCACAGGCTGGGCGACAGCCTGAGCCTGGTTTTGTGCCAGCTGCTGATACTGAGTGCACATGAAAGACCCACTTAGTCTCTTTGTGAAGAGGTGTGGGAAGATGTGCACACAGTAGAAAGTAGAATATCACAAGGCACAAAAATGTGTGTGTAATGTATACAAAGGTCGACTCTTCCTTATCTGAAGTGATTGGAACCAGAAGTGTCTCAAGTTTTGCATTTTAGAATATTTGCATCATACTTACTGGTTGAGCATCCCAAATACAAAACTCCGAAATCCAAGATGCTCCAAATGAGCGTTTTCCTTTAGGGTCACTCACGCCTGTGCTCAAAAAGCTTCCGATTTGGGGCAGTTCAGGTTTTAGGTTTGGGATTCTTAACCTGTGTGTACATGAATATGTGTGTATATATGCATATCTACGTATATATTCATGTACGTGTACCCAAATATGCACGTATGTACATACAGATGTGTATGTATGTATATGTGTGCATATATGTGTGCATATGTGTCTACAGGTGTCTGGTGTATATGTGCAAGTGTAAATGTGTGCAATAGATGCATATATGTGTATGTGGGTACATAGACGCGTATGTGTGCATACATGTATATGCATGTATGTCTGTGTGTCCATAAAGATATGTGTGTGTGTGTGCATATGCATGTGTGTGTGTGTGTACATCTTCTGCCTCTGCATTCTTACTGGCAGGATTATTGGGAACTATTGGATCTTTCTGGGGAGCCCAGGATGATTTCCGTGGCCTGCCAGTTTCTCAGAGCTATCTGGGTTGAGGCACTGGGAACCCCCTCAGTCCAGGCAGACCACGGCCCGGTGGTCTGCATGGACAAAGTGAGTACTTGGAGGGCCACTGGCATGGGCGCAGCTCCCTGCTCTCCTCTGCGTGCACAGCCTCTATCCCATCAGACCTGCACCTCAGCGGCACCAAGCTCAGGGGCTGCCCTGGGCTCCCCTCTGAGCATCAGCTCCTCTGTTCCAGGGAGAGCCTCTGCTCCCCTCAGGGCCCACCTCCTTCTAGCAGAAAGTTGGTTCTTCCCCCGACTGGGCCCTCAGTTCTCTGCTAGGTTTGGCCAGGCTGGTGTCTTTGACATGACCTTCTGGGAGGAGAGGCAGACAGGGGGCCTTTCTGATTTGGCAGGCAAAGCTGTAGGTGGAGGGTTTGTACCACCAGGGAACTATGCCCAAGGACACATATGTTCCCACGACAGTGGGGTTTGTCAGCCCTCAGGTGCCCAGTCCTTTCCACACCCACTTGAGATGGGTTGGGGCAGACAGAGTAGGAATGCTTCCTGGCTGATTACAAGGAAAACCAGGCCCATTGGATGGGGAAGCCACATGACGCCTGCTTGGAGAGATGGTGCTGCACACACATGGCAGTCAGGATGGAGCGTGGGTTCAGAGAGCAGGAATAGCACTCCCTGCCCTTGTCATGCTGTGGCCAAGGTTTAGGACTCCACAGGGCCCAGCTGTCTCCTCTGATCCCAGGAGGATGGAGCCTCAGACCTGGGGCCATGGAGAGGGAAGAGGTGTCCCTTGGGACCAGCAGGAGCCCAGTGGGCAAATGCCTTTCTGCACAGCCAGAGGACTGCTCCTATTTCTACTGTTTGCCTGGCCCAATTCATCACAGGAGGGTGAGGGCAGGGCTGCATACCTGAGAGCCAACAAATCCCGCACATCATGGAGCTCTGTACTGAACACTGCAGGGTTCCACGCAGCTGTCAGCTGCAGAGACTGGACACTGCCCCTGCAAACGCCTGGCCTCCTGCTGTCCAGCTGCCTTCACTCTGGCCCGGAAGTGGTTCTGGGGACAGTGGCTTCCTTCCGGGGCAGAAGCTGAGATCCAGTGTCTGTGGAGCCTCTCATGGCACATCAGGCTCTGGATTGGATGTTTATGTGGGTGACCAAATCCCTGAGAACTGCTGCTATGATTCCCGTCTTACAGATGAGAAAACTGAGGCTTAGAACACAAAGGACTGTGAGCTGAGATCATTGGCTAGTGAGCAGCAGAGCTGAGGTCCAACTCCAAGTGTGTTTTCCCCCAAAACTCATACTCTAGAAAAGCCCATGGGCATCCCAGATCTCCCACCCATGTCTTCCCACTGCACCGGGGTCCCCAACCTCTGGGCCACAGACTGGTACCAGTCTGCAGCCTGTTAGGAACTGGGGTGCACAGTGGGAGGTGAGTGGTGGGTGAGTGAGCTGTTGAGTGGCGGGTGAGTGGAGGGTGAGTCAGTGGGTGAGTGAGTGAGTGGAGGATGAGTGAGTGGGTGAGTGGCGGGTCAGTGGAGGGTGAGTGGCTGTTGAGTGGTGGGTGGGTGGTGGGTGAGTGAGTGGGTGAGTGGCAGGTGAGGGGAGGATGAGTGAGTGGGTGAGTGAATGGCAAGTGAGTGAGTGGTGAGTGAGTGAGCGGGTGAGTGGCGGGTCAGTGGAGGGTGAGTGGGTGAGTGAGCGGCAAGTGAGTGAGTGGAGGGTGAGTGAGTGGGTGAGTGAGCTGTTGAGTGGCGGGTGGGTGGAGGGTGAGTGAGTGGCAAGTGAGTGAGTGGTGGGTGAGTGAGCGGGTGAATGGCAGGTGAGTGGAGGGTGAGTGAGCTGTTGAGTGGCGGGTGAGTGGTGGGTGAGTGAGCTGTTGAGTGGCGGGTGAGTGGTAGGTGAGTAAGCAGGTGAGTGGCAGTTAAGTGGGTAAGTGATGGGTGAGTGAGTGAGTGGCAAGTGAGTGAGTGGAGGGTGATTGAGCAGGTGAATGGCAGGTGAGTGGTGGGTGAGTGAAATGTTGAGTGGCGGGTGAGTGGTGGGTGAGTGAGTGGGTGAGTGGCAGGTGAGTGGGTGAGTGAGCGAATGAAGCTTCATCGGTATTTACAGCCACTCCCCATGGGTCACAGTACCGCCTGGACTCCACCTCCTGTCAGATCAGCGGTGGCATTAGATTCTCATAGGAGCTTGAGCCTGCAGTGAACTCTGCATGTGAGGGATCCAGGTTGCGACTCCTTATGAAAATCTAATGCCTGATGATCTGTCAGTGACTCCCATCACCCCCAGATGGGACTGGCTAGTTGCAGGAAAACCAGCTCAAGGCACCTACTGATTCTACATGATGGTGGGTTTTATAATTATTTAATTATATATTACAATGCAATAATAACAAAAATAAAGTGCACAGTAAATGTAATGTGTTTGAATCATCCTGAAACCTTCCCCCAACCTTGGTCCGTGGAAAAACCAGCTTCCATGGAACAGGTCCCTGGTGCCAAAGAGAGTATGGACTGCTATCCTGGACAAACCCTGGACCTGGAACTGACCTTGTTGAAAGCATCTGCTTTTGGATTAAGCATCTGCAAAATTCAATTGTTGCCTTGGACGATTCACATTTTACACATTCAGTCCCTGCAGCACTTGCCAAAGTGTGATATGTAACTTGGTTTTATATGGAATGTGGGCAATTTTTAAAACTGTTTACTTTAGTGTGCATGCGAAAAAGGCAAAATAGCACATGAAAAACATGAATTTGTGGGTACTGCTGCTTAGGATGAGTAAGAAGGTTTTGAAAGCTGAGTCAGTCCAAAGAAGAATGTGCTGCAATGAGCCAGATGCTTTGTGGAGCCCGGAGGCTGTGACTCTGGCCCTGGAGGGGGCTCAGCCCTGAGCGAGGTGTGGAAGGAGCCCTGCACCACCGCTGCTGCATGGGCTCCTGGGTGGGCCCAGGGTTGGATAAGATGACACCTAGGCACTGTGGCGAGCAGAACTGTTTCCCCAAAAAGACATGTTCAAGTCCTAACACCAGCACAGTGAACGCCGCCTTCTGGAAACACCTGGATCTCTGGATTCCAGCCCACAGTCCAGTCAGACAATTCACTGGATGGAGTTAGTAAAGATGAGGCCCTTATCCAGTATGGCCGGCGTCCTTCCAAGAAGAGACAGCACAGACCCGACGCAAGGACAGAGACGGAATGGAGCGAGGCGTCTACCCGCCGGGGGGCGCCCGGCGTGGACGGAGGCGGAATGGAGCGGGGCGTCTACCCGCCGGGGGGCGCTGGGGGTTGCCAGGAGCCACCGAGAGTCTCCTGAGAGCTTCCTGAGCATGTGGCCCTGACAACACCTGGATCTCTGGATTCCGGCCCGCGGTCCAGTCAGACAATTCATTTCTGTGGTTTGAAGCCACCCAGTTTGTGGCACGTTGACCCCAGGATCCTCATGGGAAACCTCACTGATCCAGTCCTGCTGGACCCTGCCCATGGGATGGACTTGCTGTCTTTGAACAGGAGGCAGATGCGGGGAACAGGACTGTTAGGGGTCGTGGAAAATACCAGGCTGATGGCAGAGGGTGCGGAAAACAGGACTGTTAGGGGTCATGGAAAATACCAGGCTGATGGCAGAGGGTGCGTGGGGAAGAGATCAGGGAACCGCCAGGCCGGAGCAGGAAGCCAGGGCCACGGTCCGACTCACGAGGGCTCAGCAGAGAGGACGGGGAGCTGGCCCTGCTGGCAGAAGTGGGTGGAGGCAAACCTGGTCCACGTCACCCTCAGCTTCTGTGAAGCCATGTGAGGGCAACGTGGAGAATGCTGCAGCTCCACCTTCATCAGAGAAATCCAGCCATTGTTCTTTAAGCAAAGGCTGTGGACAGTGAGCACGAAGCTTCACAACACGTGACGGCCACAGTGCATCCTCCCCCCCGTGACCCCAAAGCAACAATCTATACATGTGGGGTCCACAGGCGGGCACCCTGGCACTGGGGGCTCTGCAACTTGACGATGCTATGGCAGGCTGGGCTAGAGGTGCCGTGCTGGGCACAGGCTCTCCATGGGGACGGCGGGGCTGCTGGGGCCTGGGCTCCTCACCCCAGGGCTCATGCTTTTCCAAGAGACCCTCCCCAGCCTTGTCCTGGGTTCCAGCGACTCCAGAGCATCGGGGGCTCTGAAGACTGAGCATTCAGGGTCAGCAGCAGGTAGGAGATGTCCTTGAAGTTTCATCTGTTATCTTAAAAACTCATGTAGATTTTTGTAATCTACTCATACACACACACACACACACACACGCACGCACGCATACATGTATGTTTTAGTATCAAAAGGACTTCACCCCAAATCTCCATGTGAAGTAGATGTGTCTCCCCTCCGTCATGGCTGTTTGTTGGGATGGTGCTGTGTACCTGAGTGTGTTCATCGTCTTGAGATTTCTAAGCTTAAGGGGGCAGCAGATAGCCCAGGGCTGGCACCCAAATCCTAACAACCCTGGCCAAAGATACAGGATTTAATGTCCCCAGCACCAGGCATCACACAGGAACGTGCGTGAGCCCACGAAATACTTACTCAATAATAAATGCTGCCAAGCTTGGTGAACCTGCTGAGCGCTCAGCTTGTGGGTGACTGACACTCCCCGCAGGCTGGCCCCCGCTGGGCGACTGACACTCCCCGCAGGCTGGCCCCCGCGCCGAGACTCCAGGCAGCGGCTTCCTCGCCGTGACAGCCTCCCCTTATCTGACGAGGTCCAAACAGCAGCTCCAATTCTACCCACACCTCTTTGCATAGGGTGCTCCTCTGGATTTTAGGGTCTAGACCAAAGCTGAGGCTGTTTTATACATTTTGGGGTCCCTGGAACCCAGGACGAGGCCATCTGTATCCCCAGTGCTGAATGATTCTCTGGCCCGTGATAGGGAGATCGGGTTGCTGAGTAGGGAAGGGCCATCCTCACCTTAGACACAGCTCAGTGAAAAGAGCCTCGCTCTAAGGACAGGAGGTGAGAACTGAGAAGGTTCAGGGCAGGCGGCCTCCACGTGACCCAGGGTTCGGCAGGGCTCCCCTCATCAACCTGGCATCCCTCAGCCATGTTCTCTGGTGCACACAGGTGAGCAGAGGGCAGTGTCTGCCCTGGCCAAGGCGGGGCACCCCAGCATCGCAGCCCCTTTTGGATGTGAGGTCCGGTCACTGGATTCGAGGGGCTGTCCTTCTCCTGTGCTGGGCCCCTTGGGGCTTGCAGGGAGAGATGCCCGGAGGGACGGGGCTGTGTGGGAGGAAGGGTTCCGCTGCCCTTCCTGGGGCACCTGTTTTGCTTTTTGTCTTTCCTTCATCCCTCTCCACTCCACTCCCTTTGAGGCATGAGGGAGGCAAGGGAGGAGGAGGGACGAGGGTGGGAAGAACAAAGGAGAGAATTCTGAGGAGGGCGTCCTCAGTTCCAGGGACTTCTTTCATCAAGAGGAAAAAGAAAAACTCTTTCAACACTCCCTGTGCATAGGGTGCTAATGAGCTGCAAATTGAAATTATTTGGAGTTTTTCTTAATTGTGAAAAGAAAGAAGTTGCCAGAGGAGACCAGAAACTCTCTATCGGCTGAGAAAGTTGTAAGCGAGAGAGAAGAACGGACGGCTCATCCGTGCTGCGGTGCATCTTTCATCAGCCGGTGCCACCCTTGGTAGCCAGGTGCTGGCCAATTTCCATTTAACTTCCATTTAACTTATAGCCAAGAAGGCCCGTGATTTCACCTGTCTGACCCACCACAGGCGGGTGGCTGGGGTTCACGGAAATGGAGGTTGGGCTCACGGAGAGGTAGCCCAGGGCTGGTGCCATCGTATGCTGAGAACTCCATTTGGAAATGAGCATTGTGCAAAACGGGGTTATGGTGTGGAAAACTCGCCCTTCCCTTCAAATCCAGAAAGCCTTCGTCTTGGCTTAGACGTCCCTAAGCCAAGTCCCTACTCACACTCCACACTGCCCTCCAATTTCACCCGGACCACAGCCTCTGGATGAGCTTCTGTTAAAAAGATACGACTTGGTGACAGACAGGAGGACGGTGCGCAAATGACTGTGACGTGTGCCGTGTGTCTGCAAAGACCGGTGCTGTGGTAAAACCACACGCACGGCAGCCTCCCCCAAGCCAACCACCCGGACCCAAAGACAAACATCTCCAGAGTGCATGGGACCGTAGAGAAGGCAGCGACAGGGCCAGGGCAAGCCGGTTCAGAAGCGGAACTTCAGTGGAAGCCCAGACCTTTGGGACCTCCTCATCCTGCCCAGTCCTCCTGCTGTGGGGTGAGTCCAGCCCGTGCTGGGATGCCAATGTGGTTAGGACAACAAAGACCAAGGATAGCGGGGAACGGTGGGGAGGGAAGTGGGTGGGAGGGAAGAGGGTGGGAGACCAGAGTCGGAGGTGGACAGGAGTTCGACACACCACTCAGGTCCCCGAAACAGCATGTGCAGCTCTCGTTAAATGGAAAAGGCCCTAATGTCATGGGAAATTCTAACAATTTGTTAAACTTTAAGTTAGTATACAAAATGTAGTGATCCTACTCTTAGAAACAAGAAAGTGTAAATGCATAGAAGAAAGATCAGAGGACAAGATGCCCATGAATGATAAGCGCCTTTGCTGCCTCTGGGTGGATCTGGGGGAGTTGCACTTCTTCCTCACTGCATTGCTGTATTTTCCAAATGTCCAATGAGGAATAAACATTGCTTTTTAATTAGCAGCTGCTCCGAGTGCTCCAGCTGCCTCGTGTGCTCCAGCTGCCCCACGTGCTCCGGCTGCCCCACGTGCTCC
>NC_045441.1:146139968-146140816 GCF_002776525.5 Piliocolobus tephrosceles
ACGTGCTCCAGCTGCCCCGAGTGCTCCAGCTGCCCCACGTGCTCCGGTTGCCCCACGTGCTCCAGCTGTCCCATGTGCTCCAGCTGCCCCAAGTGCTCCAGCTGCCCCACGTGTGGCTGTCTACACAGCACGCATTCCTTAGCCTGGTGGTTTTCAACTGGACCCTGAGTCAGAATGGCCTGGAGCGTTGGTAAAACAGTTTGGGGCCAGCCAGAGCTTCTGAGCCAGCACTGAGCCCAGGAATGTGCATTTGTGTTGTTCCCTAGATGATGCTGCTGGTGACCCAGGGGACCCCACTGTGAGAGCCCCCCACACAAGTCACAGTTTATGGCGCTTTGGAGGACTTTGCTCCTCAGAGTGAGGTGGGATTGTTCTACCCCAATGGCCTCTTCAGAGACCGTGCCCACGCGAGGCAGTGGTCGCCTCACCCACCCTGCCATGCTGCGCAGGTGAGGCCTGGTGCACGGAGCCCCTGGGGACACAGTGAAGGGGCCTTCTCCTGCCATCTGCTCAGGAGCCCCTCCCTGGGTTCGGCTTCTGTCTTGACAGGCAGGTGAGGAAGCCCCTGCTGACGCCATTTACAACTGCAAACCTCCCATTTCCTCCCAGGTCCTTAAAGCTCCACATCATAAAACAGATGCGCGTGTGACGGATACGTGGGTGTCCACAGACAGCCTCTGGGAGAAGGCCACGTCCACGGTGCTGCCCGACAGGGATGGCTTCCTCAGTGTTTGACGGGGAGGGAGAAGGGCGGGGGGCCACAAGGACAGGAGAACTGACGCTCGACAAGGGGCAGGATGGGGGCAGGACGGGGACAGGAGGGGGATGGGAGGGGGCAGGACAGGGAC
>NC_045441.1:146140826-146146026 GCF_002776525.5 Piliocolobus tephrosceles
GGGCAGGACGGGGACAGGAGGGGGATGGGAGGGGGCAGGACAGGGACAGAGGAGAGACACGGGGCAGGATGGGGGCAGGAGGGCTGCAGGGAGCCACGTCTGTTCCAATCCCATGCAGGGCCATCTGCCACCCTCCGCCCAAAATGTATGATCCACCATGGCAAGGAGGCGAGAAGCGGGGAGATCCCTCTAAACCCAAATGAACACACAGTGATGGGGCCCCAGCACCCCATCCACAGACTCTTTCCATTATTTGAAAATGTTTCTAAAAACTGAACTTCTTTTAACCTTTGAATGGGCTTCTTGTCATACAGCAGCTTTGTGGGCAGCCTGTTTCAGGTCTCCATACTTTGCACAGGGCACCTCTGCACAGAAACACATGAGTCCCAAACAGAGGGAAGTAAATCTCACCCAACGTTAAATATTTGTTTCTCCAAAGCTAAGCGGTCACCTGTGCGTGGTGATGGTGATGTTTGATTTCAGGTGACTTTGAGGCTGACCTTCCACACGGGGCCCTGAGGTTCTCTCCATTGCGCCTGAACCCTCCTAGTCTTTATTCTGGGAGCAGCGCAGGAGACAGTGGAGATGTGGAAGCAGGCTCTGGCCTCTCGGTCTGCACGAGCGGTTTCCCTGCAGAAGATTCTGCGCCCTTCAGCCTCACCGCCCTCCCCTGGCCTGGGTGCTGCTGTGTGCCGGCAGTGGGCACGCTGGGAAGAGCAGGGCCAGCCGTTTGCAGGACAGGAGGCTGAGGCTGTGTGCACCTCCTGAGGGCTGGGCTGCAGGTGGGCTCGGGGCCTGGGCCCTCCCGTGGCCGTGGCCTCTTCCTCGGTCCTTTGCCCTCCAGGGTGCCAGGCCTAGACCTCCGTGCACCAGTGTGGTCAAAGGTCAGGGCTGGCGTGTGGTGTTTCCTGACATTTTGGTACCTGTCGAGTCACACAGAGAAGCACTGCTCCGAGGTGGGAAAGCCGGAGTCCCGACCAGTGTGGGCTGAGCTCAGGCTGCTGGGGTCCTGGGCCCAGACCCCGTGCTGGGACCTTGTTTGGAAACAGGGTCCCTCCAGAGAATCACATTTAGATGACGTCATCAGAGTCGGCCCTAGGACAGTGTCGCTGGCGTCCTTGTAAAGGGGACGTTCAGATGCAGACGGGCACTCACGGGGGTCGACATGAAAGACAGAGAGAACCACCTACATCCGAGGACTGTCGGAGGCCACCAGAAGCTGGGGAGACCCTGGGACAGCCCCTCACAGCCTGCCATGAGCTGGGGGGCGGTCACATGTGTGTAAAGTAGCACACGTGTGCCACAAAGCAGAGGCTACGCAGTGCACTCTGCATACTCTGCACACTCAGGCGGTGACACGCTGCAGACATCACTGTTTCAGCAAGAGCCCGGCGGCAGGATTCACATGAGTAAGCGTGTTCCAGACTCCCCAGCACACGCCCTCTCTGGCTCAGGCTCATATGAACGTACTGTTACCCTTGTACAGGTGTGATAATGGGCTCTCCTCATGCACATACAGATCACGCCCTCTCGCTGGTGCACATGGGAACACACGCTCTCCTCATATATACAAATACACCCGTTCCTTCTCCACCCTTGTTCACAGCAGCAGCCTGGGAAGACACAGAATTCCATGAATTGCAGCCCAGAGACCCCCCAGTCCTGCTGGCTCGCCTCCTGCCTCCCGTCTCCCAGCATGCACTGAGGTGGAGACCAGCTGCTGCCCGGTGCCTGCCCCTCCTCCCTGGGCCATGCTGACTCGAAGACTCTGCTGCTCAGTGTGGTCAGGGGCCCGGGTCAGCCCCAGGGTGACCGAGGGATGGGCTCCACCCTAAACTGGCCGTGGAGACCTTCCACACGCTTTCCTCCTCCACGAGCTCGACGGCAGGGCACGCTTGGAAGCCATGGGCCGGCAGAGGCCGAGCCAGCTTGGATCTCAGAGTGGCCAGGTGGGGCAGAGCCACACTCCACCCCAGGACGCTGCACTGGATATGAGTGAGAAACAAGCTTGTCTTGGGTTAAGTGGTTAAGGTTGCGGGGGATGTGTTTAAAGTCCCTCGTGTTCTCCTAACTGTCCACTGCCTGTCTCCAGGAGGGGCCCGGGGCAGGCACCGAAGTACTCTGCAGTTTTCAGGCCCCGGGCACTCAGGCAGGATCTCTGCTCTTAGAAAAGCCAGCAGACTGGCACTCGGCACATCTTTGGAAGCGGGTGGTGCGGGACTCCGCCCTCTGCCCTGGCGTTCGGTGCTCTGCTGTGACTGCCGCTCCCTGGCCCCCTCTCTTTTCCTACACATGGATTCGCACAGACCCTGCAGCACCTCCCTCCCTTTCTTCTCCCTCTTTTCTCTTTACTCAGGAATATCCCTTCTTAGTTACAGGGTTGAGCCACCGGCCAATCTCGGGCCACTCCCTGACACCCTGGAGGCCGATGGGCCCTCATGCTGCTTAAGGTGGAGGGAGGCTGTGCACCGGGGGTGCCAGCGTGGGAGCACTGTATTCCGGGGACGCCGCGGGTCCCTCCTCCCCAGGCTGCTGACGTGTCACACCAGCAGCTCTGACTGAAATCCAAATCCTTTCACATAAGACCCTTCACTTGTGCTCTTAAGGAGAGAGGGTTGTGCACACACGAGGGCTCTGCTTCCCTTCTGCTGCCTTTGGCTGGTGCACTGGAGGTCTCTATGTCCTATTAGGAGGGGACATTGCTGCTCCCCCAAACGAAGAATCATGTCGCAGGAAACTCCCCTTTTGACCGTGCCTTCCAACAGGAAAACAGGGAGCTGAGAAGACCATGAGGAGCGGGCTGTGGGGAAAGGAGGGGGTCACTGCGGTCAAACAAGGATCAGGCGGATGGTGCCACTGCCAGAGCCCACCCAGAGCCACCATCACGGCACCATTTCACCCCATCCAGTCCTCCCCGCGTCCTCAGGGGGCTGAAGACCACATCACACCACATCTGTCCTCAGAGAAAAGAGGAGAGAATGCATCTGAGAGGACCTGTCGACCAGAAACACAATCGACCCACACAAAGCAGCATCCAGAGCTACGGCCGGGGCCACCAATGGGGTGAGGGATCCAAGGAGAGCCCTGGCTGCCCTGCAGAGGGTGTGTCTGTGTGACCTGTGTGTATGCATGTGTGTGTCTGTGTGTAATGTGTGAGAGATATGTGTGTTTGATGTGTGCATGTGTACATGTCTGTGTATGTTTGGTGTGTGTGTATAGCGTATGTGTGTGGTGCGTGTGTGTGGTGAGTGTACGTGATGTTTGTATGTTTGGTGTGTGTGTGTAATGTGTGCATGTGTACGTGTCTGTGTATGTGATGTTTATATGTTTGGTGTGTGTAATGTGTGCATGTGTACGTGTCTGTGTATGTGTGCATGTGTGGTGTGTATGTATGCTGTGTGTATAGTACATGTGTGTGGTGAGTGCATGTGATATTTGTGTGGTGTGTGTGGTGTGTGTAGTGAGATGTGTGTATGTATGATGTGTGATGTGTGTATGGTGTATGTGTGTGTTATGTGTGTGGTGTGTGCATGTATTTGTACATGTGTGGTGTGTGTCTAATATTCTTCATTTCTGTCACTAAGTGGCCCCGTGGACACCACTGGCCCCAGCCCCTCAAACACCTGTTGGGCCTGGGTCCACAGTGGCCCACCTGCAGCCGCCGAGGGTGGCCTGGGCAGCCCCCTTCTGAAGTCCGGGAGCTCCAGCACCCAGGGACGTGCTTATTTGGCGCTGGGTCTTCCGAAGTGAGCCCCCACCCCCATGCCTCATCAGCATGGCCCTGACAGGGCCAGGAGCGTGGTAGAGGACTTGGGTTAATAAGTGAGATTTTTAACAGGCTCCGCTCAGCTGGCTCTGTCGGCTCGAGTCTGAGCCCATCCGTCAGCGTCAATTAGGAAGCCTCAGCTCAGAACACAACACCAGGGGCTGCGCAGAGGAAGAAGCGCGAGGGCGCCCTGCAGGCTCACAGTGCCTGAGCACACACCAAGGGGCCACAGCACAGCCCTTCCTCCCGCCCCAAGGGTACACAGAACGACCGTGGCACAGCCCTCCCTCCTGCCACAAGCACACACCGAGCGGCCACAGCACAGCCCTCCCTCCCGCCACGAGGGTACACAGAACAACTGCGGCACAGCCCTCCCTGCCCCAACTTCCTTCTGGGAGCGCAGGACCCACCCCCCCACACCCATACCCACACAGTCACACACACGCACACAGCAAACACATGCTTATGTGCACACACACAACACACCTGCACTAGCCCAGGCATTCACACATACATGAACACAGCAGACCCAAACACATTCACACGCACAACACATCCACATATACACAGGCACTCTACACATACATGCACACACACAACATACCCACAGTCACAGATGCACCGCCACACACACACAGCAGATCCACACACATGCATATGCACACATAATACAGCTACACTCACACATGCACTCCACATACATGCACACAGCAGACCCCCACACATGCACACACATATAGAACACCCACACTTACTCATGCACTCAGTCACACACCCACACTCACACATTCACACATGCAGACCCACACACGGGCACACACAACAAACCACACTCACCCATGTAGTCACACACAGCAGACCTACACACGTTAACACACACAACAGTCACATATACACTCATACATGCACACAGCAGGCCCACACACATGCGTATTCAAACACACAACACATCCATGCACATGCACTCCACACACCTGCATAAAGCAGATCCCCACACAGGTGCACACACAACACCCACACTCATACACCCACTTACAGCAGATTCCCCCACACATGCATTCTTACACATGCACACAGCAGACTGACACATGTGCACACACACATGCACACACACCTTCACCTGAGGCCATGCTCAGGGGGAGTGATCTGGGAGGTGGCATCTGGAGGGTGAGGAACCTCAGAAGTTTTCTTCTTTTGCATCTGAGGTTTCAAAACCCATGAGAACGATCTTGGAGTTATTCCTTATTCTCTATATGCCAGGAAAGGTGAAATGAGAAAGGAGAGGATTTGACAGCCTCACCCAGAGGGAAAGCATCAGGCTCGGGGTCACTTTTTGCCCTTTGGAGCTGAGGTTGAAGGAAAGAGAAACTGCCACAGGGCAGCAGGAGTGCACCCGGCGGCCTGGTGGAGTCTCCCACGCTGGAGGGCAGCAGG
>NC_045441.1:146146036-146158342 GCF_002776525.5 Piliocolobus tephrosceles
GTGCACCCGGCGGCCTGGTGGAGTCTCCCACGCTGGAGGGCAGCAGGGGTTCACCTGGCAGCCTGGTGGAGTCTCCCACGCTGGAGGGGAGGAAGACAAGCTCAGGCATACTGGACAGCTTGCGTGACCCAAGGCAGGCGTGGCAGGATCTAGGTGCAGATGCCACACCCAGTATCCTCGTGCCAATGCCGGCCGGGTGCACTTTGCTGCCTCTGCTGGGTGTAGGTGGAATAAGGCAACTCATCTGTGAACAGTGCTGTCCTCTCTCCTGAGAACCAGCACCATCATAAGTTTGGAGACAATAACAAGAATTCAATCTTAGTTATGAGAGGCCTGTAAGACCTCGGAGTAAAGACATAACTAGGATCTGGTCAGAGCTATGAATTCAGGGTCAGTTCACTCCACGGCTGCCATTTGGAGTTATACAGATGAATGGGGTCATGGAGGGAGGTGGTGTCTGGAGAGAAGTGTCCTGAGGAACCCAGCATTTGGAAAGCATGTGGGGAGGGCACCATTGCTGAGCCTGAGAAACAGCAGCCAGAGACATCGGAGATGAAGGTGAGCCCAGCATGGTTGACACCAAGACAAGAGGAAGTTTTGAGAAGGGGCTTGTTAGCTCTTGAAAGCTGATGGAGAGCCCACAGTCGATGAGGACTGAAGAGTGGCCACTGACTTCAGCACCATGAAATCACAGCTGGCCTTGGTAGGCATGGTGAGACAGAAGCCACTCTGAGTGAGCTGGAGTCTGCATGTGTGGCCGGGGCAGAGGCAGTGGCTGAGGTAGATGGAGGATTGTGGAGAATGCAAACAGACAAATAAACCAGAGGCCAGGGAGCCCAATGGTTGTTGATATTACAGAGAATGATGACATAGGTTGTGGTGAAGACAACTGTGAGAGATGTGACTAAGGGAGAGGAGGGACATGGGTTAGGAAGCCATTCATCCATCCAGGCACTAATTCATCTATCTATATATACACTATCCATCATCCATACACCCACTCATCCACCCATTCATCCATCTATACACTATCCATCATCCATCCATCTACTCATCTATCCATCCCTCCCTCTATCTATACACCATCCATTAACTATCCATCCACTCATCCATCCATCTATATACTATGCATCAACCATCCATCCACTCATCCAGTATCTATTGTGCATTCTATCCGTTGTGCATCTACCCACTCACCCATTCATCCATCTATACACTATCCATCATACATCCATACACTCATCCATCCATCTATATATGATCTATTATCCATCTATACACTCATCCATCCATCCACTCACCCACTATCCATCATCCATCTATAATACACTCACGCATCCATCCACCCATCTGCTATCCACCAGCCATCCTCCCACAAGAATTCAATTTTCATTATGAGAGGCCTGTAAGACCTCTGAGTAAAGACACAACTAGGATCTGGTCAGAGCTATGAATTCAGGGTCAGTTCATCCATCCATCCATCCATCCATACACTATCCATCTGCCATCTACCCACTCCTTCATTCATCCATCTATACACTACCCATCCATCTACTCATTTACCCATCTATACACTATCCACTAACTATCCATCCACTTATCCATCCATCTATATACTATCCACCAACCATCCATACACTCATTCATCTAGTCATCCACTATCCATTGTGCATTCTATTCATTGTGCATCTACCCACTCATCCATTCATCCATCTACACACTATCCATCATCCATTCATACACTCATCCATCCATCTATATATGATCCATTATCCATCTATACACTCATCCATCTAGCCACTCACCCACTATCCATCATCCATCCATAATACACTCATGCATCCATCTACCCATATGCTATCCACCAGCCATCCTCCCACTTATCCAACCATCCATCCATCCACTATCCATCAGCCATCTACCCACTCATTCATTCATCCTTCTATACACTATCCATCCATCTACTCATCTATCCATCTATATACTATCCATTAACTATCCATCCACTCATCTATCCATCTATATACTATCCATCATCCATCTAGCCCCTCTTCCATTCATCTATATGCTATCCATCATCCATCCATCTATATATTAGCCATTATCTATCCATAATACACTCATCCATCCATCCAATCATCCACTATCCATCATCCATCTACCCACTCATCCATCCATTCATCTACCCATCCACTCACCATGCATCCTTCTATACACTATCCATTATCCATCCATCCACTCTTCTATCCACCCATCCACTATCTGTCTACCCATCCACATATCCCATCATCCATGCACACATGCATCCATTCTTCCTCCCATATATATCCATCAGCCATCCATCCATCCTTATACCCATCCACTATCCATCTATCCATCCACCCATCATCCATGCATGCATCCATCCTTCCTCTCATCCATCAGCCAATCTGTCATCCATCCACTCATCCATCCATTTATCTATATACTATCCATCACTCATTCATATATTTATCCACTATCCAGCATTCATCCATCCACCCATCATCCATACAGACATACATGCATCCATCCGTCTTTATATCCTTCCATTCTTCTATTCACTCATCCATCCACCCACTACCCATCATCCATCCATGCATGCATCCATCTATCCTTCCTTCAATCCATTCTGTCCATCCACCTATGTAAGCATATATCCAACCACCCATCCATCTATCCATCCACCCATCCATCCATCCATCCACCCACCCACCCACCCACCCATCCATCCACTCACCCATCCATCCATCCATCCATCCATCCATCCATCCATCCATCCATCCATCCATCCTTCTATTGAGGACCCATATTGTTAAAAGATAGAGTTAATAATCATCTAAAATATATAATAAAACCTTAAAACATATAAATACCTAAAATACTAAAGCCTGGCAAAATAACAAATTATTAGAATAAGTTCAAGAAATCCTAATTAATGTTTGCAAGATTATGTGATCATCAGCATCAAGACACTCCTAACCTCAGGCTCAGGGTATAGGCAAAGAATTAGCACCTAGTACTTGACAATGAGCTGTCCGTACCTGTGCTGTGATTATGAGCAGCTGCTGCTGATTACAATCAATGAATCACTAATCTGCAGTCTGCTACAAATCAGTTGGACTCCATCTATTATTCATTCTTGATGTGGAGATATCCAGAACAGAGAGACGAGAATTGGACTCCTAGGATCCCTGTTGTCTTCATCCCCCAAGGATGTTCTGGTTTGAAAGTTGTGTTTCTGAGGCCCCTGACATTCAAGACTAAAGGTTAGATCATTAAGTTCATATGACAGGTGAGGACTGGTGAAGTTTTCAGATTTTCTTTCACTCATTGGCTAGCATTCCTTTGAACTTTTCAAAGTCTTGATATATATAGTCTACCTTAAACATCTGGGGATTTGATGTCCCGAGACTTAGGTTTTGATCACATCAAGATTTTCCCTAAGCGTGAAAATTTTGCTCAAATAATTCAGATACCCTAACCAGCCTGTGCCTTTAAGGGGAAACTGGAGGGTGAAACAGGGAGAGGGTTGAATCAGTCCTTCATTCCATAGCTAGGTATGAGACAGACAGAGAAATTAGAAGTTTTTTTTTTTCTTTTTCTTTTTCTTTTTCCTCCTTACTCTAGAGATAAGCAGATGGAGTGGCTCGACAGTGGCCTGGACTTCAAGCCCTCACAGAGAACTGCTGCTTCTCAAGTCGCCTTCCCTCTGCCATCGGTAACGATCCCCCCGAACCTGGCAAGAGCGCACAGCCCCAGAGCTCGGTCTGTCAGCGGGGTTTGTGCACAGCCCCCTGTGACCCTCCTGAAGGTAGAAGCTGACCACAGGTCCTCCTCCCAAGGCAGAGGTGAGCTCAGTGTGCCCACTGCTACCAAAGAAGGCCTTCACCTTTGCAGCTGGAGCCTTAATTAGCAGGTTTGTTTGGGATGTTAAGGATGGGAGGCCTCTGTCCGGTGCCCTGCCTGTACAATGGGCAGCAGCTTCCTGAGGACAAGTGCGTGCTGTCCGTGGATCCTCTGTGCCTGCACGGGGTGAGGTGCATCACTGACACCCAGGGACTCTTTGCTGACTCAAGGCTGCCACACTGGCCCCTGGAAGAACTCGGCAGGAACTCCGGACTGTTGGCAACTGAGCCTCCCTCAAAACAGGGAATGGAGGCCGCCCCATTCTGGAAGGACACGGTGAGACGTGGCTCGACAGGAAGTTCTGGAGGACGGGCTTTTGGGTCACTGGCTGTCTGTTGGTGGGCAGAAGTCTTTGGGTGTGACCCTGGACAGTGCTGTGAACCAAATACTTGGGCAGAAGGCAACACCCCATGGAGAACGGGTGACCTGTGTTTCCCGTGAGGCAGAACTCACCTCGCCTTGGCTGCAGCAGATGAAGGAACCACTTCCACATGCTGAATGAAGCCACAAAGCAGGCGGGTCACGAGTGGCACCCAGGGCCCACAGCAGGGCTGAGTCATGCTGGGAAAACTGAGGGCTCAGGGAGTGGGCCGATGTGGCACGAAGGACCCTGCAGACCCCACCCCATCTCAACGCAGCCTGGCTCAGGGCAAATGAGGTCTTCACCATCCCAGACCTGCCGGTCCTCCTCTGCTTCCTCAGAGCCTCTGGTCTGTAGCTGGACACGTGGCTACCCCAGATGAAGTTTCTCTTTCCCAGCCTTTCTTGCAGCTGGACATGTGGCTCGGTTCTGGCCAAGGCAACCCAAGTGAGAGTTGTGTGTTGCTTTCAGGGAGTGTCCCGCGGTGGGACACGCGCCCTGCTCCTCTTCTTCCCCCTTCCTGCTGGTTGAAATGGTGGGATCTCCAGCAGCCATCTGGGATCATGAGGAGGAGCAGGGCTGGAGCTGCAGGAGTACAGCACCTTGTTTCTGGGACCTCAGAGGCTGCAAGGTCCCCAGACTGCCTCCCCCCAGACTCCTTCCACAGGAAATGAAAGTGCACTTCCAGCTCATTGAAGCCACTTTTATTTTTGATTTTCTGTCACAGTCACACTAATCCTGACTAATACACACGTGTTTGCCAGTGAACAGATTATCCTTTCAAATGTGTCAAAATGCCATGTCAATGTATGAATCACACCTTTGAACAATGAAGGCTCCTGTGTTAAGAGGATGCGTGAGCTGTGCTGCCTGGACCACTGCCCTCCACATTTGTTCACGTCTGAGTTCACACCTGGGGCTTGCGCAGGGATGTCTCTCGAAGGCAGAGCTCAGGTGCCTTCTCTGCAGATCTGAGAAAAACCTGGCCAGATCCCCAGGGAGCAGCAGCACTGGCCCCAGCCCCATTCAGCTTCCACCACTCAGCTTCTTTGCCAGGCTCCCAGGCACTGTGCTGGAGACCTCAAGGCTCCAGGAGACAAAAAGTAGCATCACTAGAGAAAGCTTCTGGATGTCTGTGGCTTAGGGGTGCTTGAAAAGTTACAGACGCTCTTTTGTACACTGAGTCAAGGCTTTGGAGAAGCAGAAGTCCTTTATTAGCCACTTTCACTTTGCTCCCCCATGCGTCTAAGGGGTTCTGGCAATCTCCTCTCCTCGGTGTCAGTAAATAAAAACGGCAGGCAGCACGACCGTGATCACCACAATCATCACGACGAGCGCCATTTCCACACGTGCTGTGCTCAGCTGTATTTCATCCTCACGCCAGGCCACGGTGGGCATTACTCTTCCCAGTTCACAGGTGAGGGCCCTGATAATCTCAGAGGAGCCTAGCAGGGACTTGGGGGTGTCACAGGAGCAAGTGGGAGTCCTGATTGCAGAGGGTGGGGACCGAGGTATCCCAGAGGGGGGGCAGAATGTGGCTTTAGGATGTCACAGTCCTCCTGTGAGGTCATGGGGCAATGGGGAGCCAGGAAAGGCACCCACATATCCTCTGCACGGGGCAGCGAATTCATCTGTCCAGGAGTGGTGACTTATCCCACAGGCACCAGAGGCATCTACACTGACCCGGCTCCTGCGCAGGACCCTCCTGAGTGTCTTCAAGGTGTCCTGCATCTCCAACCACGTCCCCAGCAGACACACTGCACTACAGATGGTGCTTCACTGGTCAAAAACCTCAGTTCTCTGGTCCTAATACAACAATGCCAGACATCTGAAGTCACTATATTTTCTAATCGAGCAGACGCGCTATGAGTTTGGATAACCGAATGTCATCCAAAACCTAACCCTAACCCCCGTACAAACATTGTTTTCAAACTCATGAAGCATCAAGGGCCCTCGTGGTTTTCTGGAGCTTCCACTCTCTAGAGCTTTGTGACAACACCCTGCACTGGGGTTTTCATCTTGAGTCCTCATATGATTTCATTCGAGTCCCGTGGCGGTTTTGAGAGGCGGGCACCCATTTACAGATGAAGGAAGCCAGAGAACACGACACGACACAACACAGTGTGGGCTGTGGTCGTCTGGAGGCCAAGCTCGATCAGAATGTCCCTGGGCCCTGTCTGGGGGCCTGAGAAGGGGTTCGGGCTGTGTGGGCGGTGGGGGTTGGACCTAAGACCTCCAGTGAGACGTGATGTCCTCCTTTCAGTTCACTTATTTCCCCCATGGGGACTGAGTTGTCCTTCAAACCCCGTGGCCCAGGGAGTGGGCACTGCGTCCACAGAGGACCCCTCTAGCGTTTGGGGGAACCCAGTGTGCTCTGCAGATGTTCCTTGAGCAAGGACTGAGGACCAGGTGCTGGGGGCCTCAGGGGAGGGCGGCTGACAGTGTCTCCACTAGTGACTCACCGTGCTGGGGCGGATGTGGCCCCTGAAGCTGCCAGCCCTGCCCTCGCCGGCTGTGACGCTTTGACTCGGGGACGGCCACTGTCTCAGCACCTTCCTCAAGCTGCACGTTTTGATTTTGTTTTTCTCGAAAAGGAAAACGTAAAGAAAATGCTTGAAGCCCCAGGACGCAGTCGGGCTGACAGGTCTCCGCAAGGCAGCTGCCCTGGAGGGTTCCTCAGACAGCAGCTTGGGGTGCAGCTCTGGGTGTCCCCACCGTGGGACCTGCCTGCCTTCACGGCCATGGAAGTACATTTCGTAAGTTCTGGTTTTCCCACTTCCTGACATTAATTTTCCCCACATTCAGATGGTGCTTGGACCAGCCTGACCCTCTGGGTTGACATTCAGCATCATGTCGTACTCAGAGGAAGACGGTGGGAGGTCCTCATGCTTCTCTGAGACCCTTCCATGCGTGTGGTCACCACAGTCTCCCTTTTCCAACCTGTCCGGATGCCCCTGCCGTAGGCTGTAGACAGACTGTCCACCCGTGCTACAGACTGTAGATGCTGAACTGTGTCTTCGCGAGCAACCACAGAAGAGGCCATGTTGACTACAGAGCCCATGGATGGAGCAGCGATTGGACACAAGACTTGCCCCCATTTCTGCAAGCCCTCGGCACCCACAGCTGCGCCCCTTGGGGCCACTGCCCTGCCCCAGAGCCATCTGTGTCACCAGCACCGAGATAAAATGGTGAAAGAAGTGTCTGGAATGTGACAGCAGCTCACAGCAAGACCCAACAGATGTCCTAGTTACTGCAGGTACAATCTGTTTATGAAACGTTCAACAAAGCCAGGAAAACTTAAATCTATGGCAAAGTACCAACTTCGTGCCAAACAGCTGACAAGTAAGACGGGGTCTGTCTGTGTTGCTGACTCCTGAAAATGCCCATTTTGACTACAAGGGTCCAGCAGTGGATAATTTTAATGATGCCACTCAGTTTTATTTGTGAAACCCCCTGTAAAAGTGACCTCCAAGGGCAAGCCATTTGGAGTCACCGATTCAGGAACGAAAATGGTGTCACTGTTCTCTCCAACTGTATTTCTTTATGCATCATGGTTTTTATAATTTTCTAAGGGAAATTGATGACATCCCCATCTTAAAACCAAACATAATTTGAATTTCAAATGCACTTGGAGTTCTTCCTTCCAGGGCACGTCTGCGATGCCAGCTCGGGGCGCAGCCGAGCGCTGGATGCTCGTGAGCCGTGAGCTTCGATTCTGAAGTATGTAATACATTTTTAATAAGGACACAACTAAATTTGTTTCCCTAGAAATGTATTTTGAAGAGTCCATAATAAACTGTCTTCCACAATGAGGAGCTATTTAAAGTCAAAAACAAAAAGGCAAGAGTCCCGTTTGACTGCAGGTGTTGAGGCAGGTGCTATCTGAACACGGTGGCACAAAAGAGATGAGACCTCACCACTGATCAAAAGCTCGGCTGGTAAGTAGAAGTCTTTAAAAAGGACAAGCATCAAACAGGTCCTCATCTGGGCGCTCTTCTCTCGGGGCCATCCTGACCGCGAGGCCGCAGATGGGGTTAGGGAAGTTTGCAAGTCTGTGGACAAAGCTGTCATTAAAGGTGGGTGATGCTAAACGGCGTGAAAGCCTCTGCTTTCTAGAGGCTGCAGCGAGACTGACACGGAAAAGCTGAGGACGAGGACATTAGTGACGACTCCTTACAAAGGCAGAAGGCGCCACGCCGTGAGCTGAGCTGTCTCTGCAGTGGAAGGACAGAGCGCGGCCGCGCACCCACCTGCCAAGAGCTGGAGTGGCCGCCCCAGCAGCACCCTGTCCAGAGGCCAGGAGAGCAGCCACACGGAAGGTTGCCCCAGGGAAAGCCCTGGCCTGACCTCTCAGGCAGGATGGTACAGACGTTCACTTGGCAGCAACACATTTGTCCTTGGGCAAACCCTGTTTCACCCGGAATCTCGTGATGGTGATGTCTCCTCTGCCCCATGGCAGCTGCCCTCCCTCCCCACCAGCCCTCGGCCACAACTGCAGCTGGCACTCCACCTCTGCACTGGCAGCTCCACCTGCCTGTGGGCCGTGCTTCTAGCAGCACCATCCTCCGTTCCTCCGAAGACATTTGTCCTGGTCACCAGAACTCCCGGTCTGCAGCATCCTCTCTCCCCGTGTGGCCACCCCCTCCTGCCCCACCGCCCTCCCACTGTCCTTTCTGGATGGTGTCCTTGACCTCCTGCCTTCCTGCTCTTGGTCCCATGGGACACGCCAACCCTGGAAGAAAGGAGGGGCTGGCTTCTCTGTGCCTGCTCACAGGCAGCTGAGCACCCCCAGGGGCATCGGGGGTCCCTGAATTCACAGTCCTCATCCCCAGAGCTCAGGGGCATCTGGCCCACCCTTCTTCCCTACTCAGCCCTTAAAAAGAGGCACGTGGTAAAAGGCTGCTGGGAACAAGATACCCCTAAGTTCTAAAGGTATCATCCCACAAATCACCGATGAATCACCAAGGAAAGAATTTACCTTTAGAACACAGTGATGTGGCAGACGCCTCTTTTACCAAAGCGACGACACTTGGCATCGCCCCAGTGGGGAGGGGCTGACCATGCACCTGCTGTGGCCGGAGGCACACACATTGCCATGCGGCACGTGCTGAAGACCTGCGTCTGAATCTGGTAGTGTGGGGCAGTCCAACAGGCCCAGGCCACAGGATAGCCCACAGGACAAGCCTGGTTTCTCTAACAATTGCAACGCTAGAAAAGACCAAAACCGAAATGTAAAGGTAGAAGTATTCTAGAACAAAGAAAATCTGATGTCACAACAAAACGCAGCATTCACCCTTGATTGGAATCTGGATTAAAAATAAAAAGCTAGCTATTGTGACGATGGGAAAACTGGCCACGAACTGTCTGCTAAGTAACATCACTGCATCCAGGCTGCATGTTGGGGGATGATGCAGATGTGCCCTTTTCTGCACCTCATGGAGAAGTTTTGTGATGTTTGCAGCAAGCTTTGTGACTTCCATCCAGATGCACAGGTAAATGACAGAGTTGCAGGCATGACTGAGAGCTCACAGTCAGTGACTCTGGAGGAAGAGGGTGTGGGTGCTCATCTTACCCTTCTTTCAACTTGTTTGATGGTTTGGAATTTGCAAATTAAAATTGTGGGATAAAGGGAGGAGCACAGGAAGAGGGACTCCTTTGTTGTGAGCCCAGCTGCGGGGAGGAACTGCTCGGACACTGCAGCATCTTATGAGCGGTGCAGGGAAGTCCAGGGACAGAAGCCTCCACAGTGCAGGCCTGTCCCAGCGACCTGTAGCCTCACCCAGCACTGTGGCCACTCCTCCTCCAGGTGTCCTGCCATGTGCAGCCATGAATATCCTGTGGTCTAAGTCTTCTCTCGTTGGGGTTTTCTGTTATTTGTTCCCAAAGCATCTTAACTGATGTGGGTTCTGTGTCCAGGGAACAGCAGGAGCAGGGCTCAGTGCATTTGGAGTTGCGCTGGGGCTGGGGCTGGGAGACTGGGCTGCCCTCCCCATTCCTGTCCAGGCCCCTTTCACCCTGCAGCACTGAGTAGGGTGAGGAAGGGAAGAGAAGGAGCAGAGGAGTGGCTGGGAAGGTCTGAGAGAGCGTTTCAGAGCCATCTCCACCTGTCAGAACGAGTAGGAAGACACCCAACTCTTATCGGGAGTCTATGCAGGTGTTCTGCACTGAGCTCCTCTCTGCTTCGGGTCTGCGAGGAGAAACAGGGAAGGTACTGGCTACAGTCCTCCCCGAGGCAGCCGGGGCCACCCTCACACCAGCACAGCCCAGTCCTATGACAGGCCTGGCCATGTTAGACCCTCACGGGACATCCCACAAATGGAACCCTGGGCCATAAAATATATGGACATTCCAGGGTTTAATTTATGGCTGTCCTTAAGCTGGGGGAGGGCAGTTATGGAGCTCCGGAGAGGGGTAAGTTGCTGAAAAATGGAAAGAAGTTTCCTGGCAGCTGCCTCATCTGCACGAGGAGTGACAGCTGGGCTTCTAAACAGGCTGGGGGAGGGGGTGCGCTGCTGGCGGCATTGAGGGGTCCTCCTGGGGCACCTGGCACCTCCGCTAATTCTCCGGGGCAGAGGCACTTGCACAACCTTGTGATGAACTCTTCAGCAGCACCCCGAAGCACGGAGGACGCGAAAGGTGGCACCAAGGCTGCGGCAGCTGCTGGGCTGGTCTTGCAGGCTCAGGGCTCGGGCTCTGCGTTAAGCTGTGCTACCAGTATAATTGGCACCGGGCTCGATGCTGCATCTCAGGATCTGTTTCATAAACAGGAGGATTATTTCAGACCGATCAGAGGCGGCTGCAGTTTGCAAATTACCGTGTGCTGTGACTGCGTTCACACATTGCTAAGTGGCTCCTCCGATGGGCAGCACTAATCCATGTTGGTCTGTCCAGGAAGGTTGCATTTTGTCAACTGGAGACAGAATACTTTTGTTTTTATTTTAAACATACATTTGAGAAGGTGGAAGTCAAGAGATGTAGTGGTTCTGTTGAGTTCAAAGAGAAACGTGCGATTCCTAAGTTTCACCCACACTTCGCTTGACTGACCAACGCACTGAAGCTCCCTTCAAACGCAGAGACTTACTGCACTTGCTTCTAGATGCCACAAAAATCGCTGTTAAAGAGGAAAAAAGGAACGGAAACACGAAGGAGCTGCACGTTTGGGGGAGGTGAGGGTGAGAAGGAAGGAAAGGCACAATCTGTCACAGTTTCCAAACACATATGCTTCGTGTGGGAATCTGGGGTTGATTCAAAGGCTGAATGGATCTTCAGTCACTGGAAGGCTTGGCCCAAAATATTTCAGTATATGGAGCAGTTCTCTTCCTTCTAGATTTGTGATCAGAATGGGGACAGTAGGAAAAGTTACCAAAGCAATTTACTCAATGGAGAAAATGGCCAACTGGTCAGAGAACTATGATGAGACGGCGGGATTCTCCAGGAGGCGCGAGATGTGGCTGGTGCCCATCCATCCCATATGAGGGTAACTCATCCAGGAAGCGCGCAACGTGGCCGGCGCCCACCCATCCTGTACAACAGTAAACTCCATGGAGGTAGTTCAGGGAGCAGTTCAGGGAGCAGCTCTCCTGGGTTTTAGGAAATTGGGGAGGGTGTGGAGATGCAGCTGTTGGTACGATGATCTTATCTGCTGCTTCAATGTTCTTCCAGATAAATTTCAATATTTTGCATTTCTTCTGGTCACAACTCTCATCCGTGGACATTTTAGGAGTAACAAGTCACTCACTTCCATAAATCAGCATTTGTGGCTTTCTGAGTCAAATCGGGCAGGACGTGGGCAGCTGGCACTGTTGGTCTCCACTCCTCACTGGGCTTAGGTGCACTGAAGCCAGAAACTAACACTGCAGCCCCAGATTCTCTCTGACCTGGTGCTGAAAGGAGAAGCTGGTGTATTTCTCCTCTGCCAAGGCCCATCGAAACTCTCTGTAGCACTTTCCACCCACCAATCAGTGAGCTAGTAGCACTCCCTGTGATCAATCCATCAATTCCACCCACCAATCAGTGAG
>NC_045441.1:146158352-146160783 GCF_002776525.5 Piliocolobus tephrosceles
CAATTCCACCCACCAATCAGTGAGCTCGCAGCACTCCCTGTGATCAAGTCATCAATGGATCAGTTGACCCACCCGCTGGCTACTGGGGTGCCCAGTGCAGCTGCTCTCACAGGGAAGTCAGGGCAAGCGGGGGGTTCCAGACAAAAACATGGGTGTGCTGTGTGCACAGAGTGCACAGCTTGCAGAGGGGAAGCCATAGCACTGCAGGGCCAGCCTCCAGTGAGCCTGGAGTCAGCCTGCAGGGAGGACCCCAGGTGGCTGTGGGGACCCACCTTAGGAGGACAGACACATGTGAGGTTTGTTGTCATGACCCCAGATGTGTTGTCAATAAGAGCACTGGACCCAGTTTTCAATGCTTCTCTTAGCAAAACAGGGGATTTTCCTGCAGCTGTGAAAATTGACCTGTCCGCCTACTCCCCGAGCCATAGATCTGGGGAAAGAATGCATGTAGCCAGCCGTGGGTGTTGAATGGAGCTGGGGCAGTGATGAGCTACTTCTTGCCTTTTGTCAGGAAAAGAGCCTGGATAGATTTCTCTTCTCTTCCTTTGAGAATGAGTGAAGAGGGAAGATAAAAGCCAGCAACCAGGGACAGCTGAAAAGGTGGTTTCAGTAAGAGACGGGCCACAGTGTCCTGAACCCCTAGGACAAGCAGACCTTCCAGGAGGATTTCCTAAGGTGGCTAGAAGAGAACTCTGCTGCCCGTTCCAAACAAGATGCAAGACACACAGCCGCTCTAAAAACAGGAGCAGAAACACACAACACAACGGGAAAAACAGGGTGTCATAAAAACAAAACCGTTATCAAGTTATGAAGGCAAAGAGCCAGAACTGGGAGAGATGAGAAATAACTGCAAGGAAATTAAAACTACAATAGCAGAGTTAAAATTCACATTGAGGCAGCAGAGCAGAACTGACTACAGCTTCACAACCGAACCTGCAAAGCTCTTCAAGAATCACAAGTAAAGCACAAAAGATGCTACAAGAGGGGATATTAGAGACGTATGGCACAGGAAAGAGACTCGTTCTAAGGATGGTGGACAGTTTGTGAGAAGAAGCCAGTATGATTAGTAGGAAGAACAGGAAACAGGGATTTGCAGCAATGCCCCGGCTCTCAGGGAACTCAGGACGGTGCAGGGGCAAAATTAACGACACAGCCAAAGGGAGTGTTGCAAATGCATGGGAAACCATGGCTTATTCAAGAAACTAGAGTTTACTTGGGGGAAAGTCCTAGTTTATCCCTCACTTCACAGACATTACAACCATCAGAAATGATCCAGATACATTAACACATTAAGTGGAACCATAAAAATAACAAAAGAAAAATTTATGTCTCACTGATGAGAGGATGAGCAAGGACTTTCTAAACATGAGAGCGACTGACGAAATCTTAAAGGAAACGACTGTGCATTTGAATCCACCAGAGCTCAGCCTTTCTGAACTTCGGACGGTACAACAAGCAACGTTACACACAGACAAGGCTGGCAGAACATTTGCCAAAAGTAAGAGACAAAAACAAATACGTAGAGTACTCGTGAGTCTATTTCAGAAAATTCACACTCCTGTAGGAAAATTCATGAACAGATTATCCCAGGAAGCACAACCATCAATAATCAAGCATGATAAAATGTTTAAATCTACAATAAATCAAAAACTACAAATTAAACCAATGATAAGACACTATCATTTGCCTTACATAATTGCATGGCCTTAAATGAAGTCCTAACTCTTGGTGTTACTGAGCGGGCGATGGCAGGTTTACTGGACTTGCCCGACACGCCTGTATTTGTTGGAGATGTTAGTCCAACTGGATGAAGAATTGAGGTATTTAGAAGAGCTTGCACCGTTTCACATAGTAGTTAGATTTCTAGGAATGTATCCTAAAGAAACAGTAAGCCACATAGATCGATTTATGCATAAGGATATTAATTGCAGCAAGACTTATAATAATGAAATACTAGAAACAAGCTAAATGTTCAACAAAAGCACATGGGTTGAAGAACTTACAGCAGAACTACACAGACCGAAGTGTTCCTCAGAAGCGTATTTTAAAGACAGTTTGATAAGGTACACATGCAAACTGAAAAGCAAAATAAAGACACACACACACATGCACACACACATATATATCCTAAAAGAATATCAAATAGTGAGCATTTTCTAAGTTTTCCACACTAAGTGTTCAATAGACACAAAACAAGTATTTAATAAAAATATGATTTCCTGACAGATAATATAGAAGAGGTGTGGCCTGTGTCATGACCGTGTCCTGGCCTAGACCATTTTTATTGCTCCATAGACTTCCAAATGGTGTCACCAAATCTACAACTGTGTGTCCATTCATCCATCCATCCATCCCCTGACCAAACCACCCACTTACTCATCCATCCACCCATCCACTCACCACCACCTGTCCACCCACCTGCCCATCCACA
>NC_045441.1:146160793-146199055 GCF_002776525.5 Piliocolobus tephrosceles
TCACTCCACCCATCCACCCACGCATCCACTCACCACCACCTGTCCACTCACCACCTGTCCACTCACCACCTGTCCACCTATCCACACGTCTGCCCTTCTATGTGTCTCTCCCTCCACCCACCACCTGTCCACCCACCTGCCCATCCACACGTCCCTCTCTCCACCCACCCACCCAGAGGAATGTTCACTTGTTGTGTGCTGTGGGCCAGGCTCTGGGGTTTAAGGATGGCTAGGACATAATTATGCCCATGGAGGATGTAGTGTTTGATGGAAGAGATGGTGGAGGGGGGAGTCTGTTTTGATGCAGAGTCATCCGAGATGGCTGGGAAGGGGTACCATGGGGAGCCAGGGCCAGGTACCACACACTGCGGGGGTGAACTCCCCGGCACACCCACCCAGGAACACCGTGGGCCCGGCAGCCTCTGCTGGGTCGTGCCCTCTTGCTCTGTGCCTGAGTCCTTTGCACTCCTGCCGTCCACAAGGACACGGTGCATCCAGCCCCCACAGGGCAGGACTCACACCCTCCATGACCCTCACAAGGACATGGTGCATCCAGCCCCCGCAGGGCAGGACTCACACCCTCCATGACCCTCACAAGGACACGGTGTATCCAGCCCCCACAGGGCGGGAATCATGTCCTCCTTCACTCCATGACCCTTCCTTGTGGCTGCTGCACGTCTGTTGCACCTATTAGACCCGGAGCCTTGGACTCAGGGATGGGTCCCGTGGATCTCACAGCTCTGCTGCCCAACATAGGACACACAAGTGGCACAGTGGAGTCTGACATTTGCTGAGTGGATGGCATGGGAGAAAGCTCCTGTCCACTGTGGCTACTCCAATCCCTCTCATGGTGGATGGCACAGGAGAAAGTTCCTGTCCACTGTGGCTACTCCAGTCCCTCTCATGGTGAATGGCACGGGAGAAAGTTCCTGTCCACTGTGGCTACTCCAGTCCCTCTCATAGTGGATGGCACAGAGGGAGCGCCTGTCCACTGTGGCTACTCCAGTCCCTCTCACAGTGGATGGCACAGAGGGAGCTCCTATCCGCTGTGGCTACTCCAATCCCTCTCATGGTGGATGGCACGGGAGGAAGCTCCTGTCCACTGTGGCTACTCCAATCCCTCTAATCTTTACAGGGACGGCTACAATGTTCATGTCTTCGTGAAGTTGCCTCTGATTCCATCCTCTAAAAGCCAACGATTTATATTTGGCACAAGACAGATTAGCACGTAATTGTTCTTTACTGAATTGGTGTCTGTGTGAGTTGACTGAAGCGTGTATATTTGTATGTGTATCTGAGTGTGTTTGAGTGTATGTGCATGACTGTGAGTGCATGTGCATCACTGTCACTGTGTCACTGTGTGCATATGTGTGGCTGCATGTGAGTGTGTATGATGTGTATGACTGTGTGTCTCTGTGACTGTGTGTTTGCGTGACTGTGTGCGTCCATGTCTGTGTGGGACTGTGTTTTTGTTTGTGACTGCATGGGTGTGTGTGTGTGGCTTCGAGTGTGTCTTTATGTGCATGTCTGTGGCTGTGTGTGTTTGTGTTTGTGTTACTGTGTATATGTGTAACTGTATGTGTAACAATGTGTGTCTGTGTGATTATGTGTGACAAGTTGTGTGGGTGCATCTGTGTGTGTGTGACTGTGTGTGTTCATGTGCATACCGTATATGTCTGTGTAGCCATTTGTGTACTGTGCAGCTGTGTGCCTGTGTGTGTGCCTGTGTGTGCGTATATGACTGTGTGTGTCTATATGCATGTTTGTGTGGCTATGTGTGGTTGTGTGCGTCTCTGTGCATGTCTATTTGTGTGACTGTTTGAAAATGTGTATATGGTGTGTGTGACTGTATGCATGTGTGACTGTGTATAAGTGTTTCTCTGTGTGTGGCTGTGTGTATGAGTGTGTGTATGTGTGTATGACTGTGTATATACATATGTGTGTGACTTGGTATGTGTGTGACTCTGTCTCTGTGTGCAATTGTATGCATGTCTGTTGGCTGTGTGACTATGCCTGTGTATGTGTGTGTGACTGTGCATGTCTGTGTGACTGTGACAATGTGTGTGAGACTGTGTGCATGTGTTTGTGTGACTGTGTGACAGTGTGTGTGACTGTGTATATGTGTTTGTGTGGCTGTGTGTGGGGGGGAGTGTGTGTGGCTGTGTGTTTGTGAGAGAGACTGTGTGTGTCTGGCTGTGTGTGTGGTTGTGTGACTGTGTGGGAGTGTATGTGAATGTACATGTTTGGCTGTGTGTGTCTATGTGTCTGTGTGTGTGTGAACGTGTGTGTGACTTTGTATTACTGTGTGTGTGTGTGTGAGAAAGACTGTGTGTGTGACTATGTGTGAGTGCGTGGCTATGTGGAGTGCAAGGGCCTGTGTGAGAATGTGTCTATGTATGACGGAGTGGCCATGTGTAGTGTGTGTGACTGTGTAGCTGTGTGGAATGTGTATGTGCAACTGCATGGGAGTGTGTGGCTGTGTGACTGTGTGGCTGTGTGAAGTGTGTGTGGCTGTGTGAAGTGTGTGCGACTGTGTAACCATATGTGGCTGTGTGGCCATATGAAACTGTGACTGCATGTGACTGTGTGGCCATGTGTGACTGTGTATGACTGTGGGGCCATGTGGAGTGTGTGTGACTGTGTGGCCACATGTGACTGTGTGTATGGAGTGTGTGTAACCATGTGTGACTGTGTGGCCACGTGTGACTGTGTGACCATGTGTGACTGTGTGGCTGTGTGTGACCGTGTGGCCATGTGGAGTGTGTGTGACCGCATGTGACTGTGTGACAGTGTGTGACCGTGTGACCGTGTGTGACTGTGTGACCGTGTGTGACTGTGTGGCCGTGTGTGCCTGTGTGACCATGTGTGACTGTGTGGCCATGCGTGACTGTGTGGCCGTGTGGAGTGTGCGAGACCACGTGTGACTGTGTGACTGTGTGGCTGTGTGGAGTGTGTGAGACCACGTGTGACTGTGTGGCCACGTGTGACTGTGTGACCGTGTGTGACTGTGTGGCTGTGTGGCGTGTGTGCCCACACTGAGGTCCACTTGGGCGCAGGTCTGGTCACCCCTCCACGCCAGGGCTCCTCCAGCACAGGTGGCTGGGTGTTTGCCGGCCCTCTTGATGTCCAGGCAGAGTGCGGGAATGGAGAGGGCACAGGACAGGAGCTGGAGACGACATCCCAGCCAGCCGAACGCCACAGAGCAGGCCCCGTGTGGGGGGATGTTGGAATTTAGGAAGCAGTGCTGGATTCTGGACAGTGGATGGCCCGATGCTGATGCTGGCGCCTGACGACTCACAGCCGTGCGCAGGGGCAGCTTCCAGCACCTCCAGTGTTTTCACCCAGTGGGCTGCCACCCAGCAGTTAGGTGGCCAGGCTGTTTCTTCCTGGCCTCAGGCTGTGGGACCCCTGAAGAGGAGCCCCATCCTCAGACCCCTCCAGGAGCCAGAAGTGTTTCTTCTTGGAGAGGTGAGGGGCCGGGCACCCTCTCAGGCAGTGCCCAGGGAGAAGCGCTGGTGGGGGCTGGAGCCGCCACCTCGCCTGCCCGCCTGCCCCCTCCTCCTCTCTCAACGTCCAGTCTGTGGGGCAATGTGCAATTCACAAAGACTACTGCCTGGGTCGGGAGCTCCGCAGTGCCTTCTGCTGGAACTGCCAGCCATGTCTGCCCTGCACTCGCTCCCAGCACAGGGCAGAGGCGGTCGCAGAGCTGCATGATTTACTTTTAAGTTCTGTGAAAGTCCTTCTGGAGTAACAGTTTATGTGCTGGCCAGGATGGCAGGAAGGGGACCTTTAAGTTAATTCAGACTGTTTTTTGGAACAGGCTATGGGGTCCTGAAAGCCTCTTCACCGCCTTCATTCCCTAAACGCTCCCTGTCACTGGTTGAACGTCGGTGATCAGACAAAACTGTGAACCGAGGACATTGTCTAAAGTGCAGAACCCCACGTGGTGGAAAGCTCAAATGCTCACTAACAGGTCGGCCTTCCTTTTCCTGATAGTTTTTTAAACTTATCGTCTTGTACATGGCTTCAAGTGAAACTTGAGCGAAGGACCCTCCCTGTCCCACCCCACCCCTCAGGTGGTGATTTTGAAAAGCTCCCCCAAAGGAACCCTACATGAGTCTTAAACACACACACAAATCCATCTGAGGCAGGGAAACTGCCCATTCAGGGCCAGTAATTACCCGAGGCTGCTTGGGGTGCCTGCCTGGAAGGGCCCCCAGCACGGGGCCTTTGTGCCTCCTGGCCTGGCGGAGCCTGAGCCTCATGCATTATTCAGGAGCACAGAGGACAATAAGGAAGCCCGCTGTAGAAAGAGACGCAAAGCTGGGGGTAAATACAGGCTGTTTGAGAAACCCTACTATTTTTTCTACAGTTTATGAAAAAATTGCAGCGTTCGGGGTGCTGGGGATGTCCTCTCTGGTTATCACGAGAACACCCTGGATTCTGCACTTTTCTTCCTGCTGGTCTGCTGCCTGCAGGGGCCCACAGGACAGCATATGGAACCCCGGGACTGTTTCTTTCTTTTCTCCCTCCTCTCCCTTTCTCTCCCCCGTAATGCAAAGCTTTGTCAAGCTAATACTTTAAGGATCAACATCAAAATTGGAACTTTCTCTTTCTATAGCCACATCCAATTAAAAGTATCTTGGACCTCCCAGTGGCTTCCCTTTCGGGGAGGCCTGGCTGTCAGAGCCCTGGAACCATCCATCCATTTTAAATAACAGGAAAGTCCCTAACCCATACACGACATTAGAAATGGCATTATTTTCCGGCCCCTTTGTGCGTGGGGCTGTGAATCGGTGCTGCTGGATCACACGGTCTAACCAGGCCTCCTCCCCACATTCCTGCTTTATGGGGTTGTTTCAGCGCCCTCCAATCAGCCGTCTCGTCCACCTGACCATCCCTTGATTACTGATCTAGCGGCTTTTATTTTCCCTGGGGGAAGGGAGGAGATTTAAAGTGCGTATGGTACAACAGGGGCTCGAATGCCGCTTTGTGCATGGATGCAGGAGATGGGCTGGTTTACTTTTTTTCCTTTCTTTTCTTTTCTTTTCTTTTTTTTTTTTTGAGATGGTGTCTCACTCTGTCTCCCAGGCTGGAGTGCAGTGGCACAATCTTGGCTCACCGCAACTTCTACCTCCCGTATTCAAGTGATTCTCCTGCCTCAGCCTCCTGAGTAGCTGGGATTACAGGCAGGCATCACCACGCCCAGCTAACTTTTGTATTTTTAGTAGAGGGTTTCACCATGTTGGTCAGGCTGGTCTTGAACTCCTGACCTTGTGATCCGCCCACTTCAGCCTCCCAAAGTGCTGAGATTACTTTATTTTTTATTTTTATTATACTTTAAGTTCTAGGGTACATGTGCACAACTTGCAGGTTTGTTACATATGTACACATGTGCCATGTTGGTGTGCTGCACCCATTAACTCGTCATTTACATTAGGTATCTCTCCTAATGCTGTCCCTCCCCCCTCTCCCCACCCCATGACAGGCCCCAGGGTGTCATGTTCCCCTTCCTGTGTCCAAGTGATCTCATTGTTCAATTCCCACCTATGAGTGGGAACATGCGGTGTTTGGTTGCTTATCCGACCTCACAAGAGCATGTTTAAGAGTACTGTGCCCCTGTCTCTGCCACAGTGCACACCCAGCCCTGTGATTTCAGATCAGAGCGCGTGGAATCTCCAAGGAACTTTGCACAGGAAACCCAACAGCACCAAATGCTTTCTAACTATTCTTGGGAAAGAGGCAAGGCGCAAGTAAATTAAATATATTAACAAGTCGGAGTAAAGGGTCGAGTGATTAGGAATATCTTCCTCAGAGAAGGGAGGTGACAGCTCCATCCACGCCACAGACACAGACCCACTGGACCCGGCCTCCTCCCATCTCTAAAGCCATGCTCTGTGAACATCGTTATGACAGTGAAAACCAAGACTTTTCCCCTGTAAAATTAAATGTCACTCTTGATAGCATAATATCTGAAACATCATCTTCCCAAGTCCACACCAATACTTTACACAGAAAATTAAACTCTCTCTGTTTATTGAGTGGATAATGTAGCCTTCAAATGTGTGAGAACCCCTGCTAGGTGAGAAATTACAAAAGCTGTACCATAAAGCCTAATGGTATGTATGAAATACACAAAAAGGTAACCTAATTGGTAATCAGAAATCATAAAACTAATCATGCAATTAAATGTCTTCAAAAGCAAGTGTTTGAGGTGTGTATAATTACAAGAAAACAATGCAATGGTGGTTTCCAGCATTAAGGAATTAATTGTGGTGGGGGGCCGGCGTGGGGGTTTACGGGCTGGTTTCAGTCCACGCCCGCTGCCTGGCTGCGCGTTCTCTGCCTTCCTCCACCTGGAGCTCGCCAGCAGAGGACTGTGCCTCTGAGCCTGCCCTGGAGAAGTCAAGAGGTCCCCTCCTTCCAGACCCAACTTCCCTGGCCACTGACTGTCGGGATTCCCCGGGAGAGGGCACGTGGAGAGACGGCCGGTGCAGACAAACACAGAAAGCCCGGAGCCGCTCACTGAGTGCAGGTGGCAGAAGAAATTCGGGAACACACATTCACCTACACAACTCTTTTGCTTTCTTTCCAGCATGCCACACAATGTAATGATACATACAGTTCTGTATTTCATACACGCAGTTTTGAAGGAAACCTCCGGTCTGTGCTGATTGTTCCTGGACCAAGGCTTAACGCGTGGGATGTTAGCTTGCTGACAAAAAGGGGAGGAGGAATAGGTAGGGGCTATGGTGGCATTCCTTCCAGACCACTGGAACATAACAGGGTTCCACATTAGGAGTCCTTCCGATGTGGTGCCGTCACCACAGCCACCCCATTGCAGGCACCGGCAGCTCTTCCACGGAGAGGAAAGGTGCAGAGAAAGACTCTGACCCCCTGCACGGGGGAGGGGGCGGCGCAGGCCCCTCCATGTCGTGGGCGTGGAACGCAGGCCTCCCGAACATAGGAGTGTGCGGGCCCCGCACGTAGGAGGCGGTGCACAGCGCGTGTCTCTGCGGGAAAGGGAACAGGAGCGACTGGCCTCGGCGGGTGGTGAGATGGCCGTACACGCTCTGAAGGAGATCCTACATTCCCACCTCCCTGTAGAAGCCGTCCAGGCCCCAGCCCCAGCCCCAGCCTGCACCCTCTAGGCAGCTGAAGCCCTGGTACACCGAGCAAGGCCAGCGGGATGTGGGAGATGGAGGATGGTGGGGAGAAGAAAGAACTCTAGAGCTGAAATTCAAGGAAGAAACCAGACATCTGGGGCAGAGGGACAACCTGAAGCCACGGAGGAAACAGCCAGGAAGAGAGGGTGAGGCTGACACGGGGACAGGAGCCCAGCGTGACCAGCCTGGGGTCCTGAAGCAACGCTCCAGAAAGAGAAGGCCTTCCGCAGCACAACGCCAGGGTGGCGATGAGGGCACACTTCTGGAAATGAAGAAAGCATATGACTACTCCTCTACTTCTAGTACGAGAGGCTCGTTCACGTCCTAAGTCGGTCTGTGTTTCCGGCAACGCACCCGGCACTGAGTTCTCAGGACGGGCGCAGGTCAGCGGCTCTGCAGGGGTGCGCTGGGCACTGCCTGCCTCTGATGAGACAGCAGGACGCGAGTATCTATGGTGTTCTGTCTACTGCGGAGACCTGTGAGCCTGTGGGGGCTCGCGTCCGTGTACTGTGACAGCCTCTGTTTCTTTTGTTTTGTTATTTCGGGGGCGTTTTTCTTATTCTGGCCTGTGGGAAGATGCCCTGGAGCCCTGGACGCTGGTTTTCCAGCCCACCCTGCAGATTGGTTGGAATCTACCTGGTGACACCATCCTTCTTTTCCAGGGTCTGCCCTTGGTGTAGAGATAGACAAGGGGAGAGGTGAGCACAAGGTCACAGGGACGCAGCCCTGAACTCGCCTTGGTCCACGACGGGCAGAGAACCACCTGGACGTCTGCCTTTGCTGTTTTTCAGACAGACTATTTTATATCTAGAAAAAGGTACACAGACTAAGGTCATGAATACACAAGTACCCTTAGCCAGCTGTAGGAAAAAAATGCATGGCAGATACTCAATGGCCTTTCTGTCCTCCCTGCACCACCCACAGGACGTGCACAGAGTGACCGGCCCTCCTTTCCCTGGTGAATCAGGCAGCCTAACCCACCACGTTCCCGGCCTAACCCACCACACTCCTGGCCTAACCCACCACGTTCCCGGCCTAACCCACCACACTCCTGGCCTAACCCACCATGTTCCCGGCCTAACCCACCATGTTCCCGGCCTAACCCACCACGTTCCCGGCCACACAGGGCTGAGAACAGCCCAGGCAATGTTGAGAAGCGTCACGTAGGGGAGCCACTTGCAGATGCCATGACCCGCTGTGTGGCACAGAACCTCTCCGCGGGGCAGGTGGGCACGCAGGAAAGAGACCAACATGGAGTTGAGGCTCTGTAGAGGCCCTTGCGAGGCCCCAACATGGAGCTGAGGCCCCGGAGAGGCCCCTGCGAGGCCCTTGCTCATGACTCACAGAGACGGGCACGGCAGCAAGGACACAGCAGGGCTGTGGGCGGAGGGAGGACCAGCGACGTGGGCTCACGGGGAGGGACGGAAGACAGAAGTGGACCCCGGCTTCCCACGAAACACAAAAATTAACCCCAGGCAGACTAAAGCCTAAATGAGGGGAAAAAACCCTGTAAATGTTTTGAAGAAAACATTTGAGCCTCTCTGAACTCAGGACAGAAAAGAGTTTCCTCATATCCTTTCCTCAAACACCACAAACTACGAAGGAAGGGAGTGGTAAAGTTTGATCAAATCAAGTGGAGCAGCTTCTGTGCACGATTAAAAAGTGGGAAAAGGTAGGAGTGAGCCACGTGCCAAGAAGCGAGATTGGCAGCACCTCTGTCAGAAGAAAGGGCAGGGTCCGCATCCGGCCAGCAATGAAGATGAGACGCCAGCATTCTAGGAAGAAAAGCAGGGGTGGGAGTCACCGAAACAAGTCTTCCGAAAACTTGCTGAGGTGTGATGTACATTTGCATCCTAGGAATTTCAAGAGGTAAAAGAAAAAAAAACCTATCTGGAAAACCAAGAGCTGCTTGATTCTATGAACCTAAGAACAGTCTGTTTCTCCTTCAGAGACATGTTGAGAGAACTCAGTATCGTTACGAAATGTCTCGAGGCCTCCAGGAAATGATGCTCTAAAACTGCAAAGCCCTGAATGAACCACCGAGAAACACCCCTTCCCCTCCCCCGGGTGATACTGAGCCGCTGTGGGGCATCCCCACAGTTTTGGGGCCAGAAGGGAGGGGGGAACAGGCACCAGTTGGTCACTGCCCTGAGTGCACCGCCCCCACCCCGTGCCCGTCGCTGTCAGTGATAATCATGTCACGGATCATCACTGCCCTGCCGCATGTGTGCCCGATGTTCACAGAGCCCTCTCATTCCGTTTGATCTGCACTGCCGCTGTGAGATGGGCAACAGCTCCTGGCTTTATAGGCGAGAAAGTGCTCCCACCGGTCAATGAAGCCACAGAGCTTCCAGGAGCGAATGGGGCCCCACCTGACAGAAGTGACAGCTTCCCCAGGATCCCACGAGGGCTCTGGAAGCCAGAGCTGAAGTGAGTGGGGCCCCTGCCCGCAGGCTGCCACCTCTGGCAGGTCGTCCATAGGAATGCTCATCCTGAATAGTAGCCCACACCCTGCAGTGAGCCCACGGCTAAAGTGCAGCCAGCAGCCCCGGCGGCTCTGCAGTCCCAGACACAGGGAAGCCCTGTGTGCGCCACGGTGTGCCCTGGACCACCCACTTGGCGGCTGCCACACTGGGAGGGTCACCGGGGCTGCCTTCTGGACACGTGTCAGGCTCCCGCTGCCCCGGTGAGGGGACAGGCTCTGGTCCCGATCGACAAGCTCTGAGCCAATGGTGGGTCTCGGGATGCCATCTGTGGAGTCCCTCGGTCCCAGCATGACTGGCGCCCAGAACCCCAGCACTTCCACGCCCAGGTCCTTCTCAGTTCCCACCGGCCAGGCTGATGCTGGTCTCCTCGGTCCCAGCATGACTGGCGCCCAGAACCCCAGCACTTCCACGCCCAGGTCCTTCTCAGTTCCCACCGGCCAGGCTGATGCTGGTCTCCGGGGTGATGGAGATGATTATTCAGGTTTCTCTTAGATCAAATTTAATGCAGCAAGAGGACCTCACACCTACTGTTCCCACCGAAGAGGCCGAAAGCTGGAGCTCATGGTGCCTCTGTCCTCCAGGCTGGGATGCAGGAGGCAGCGTGAGGCCAACCTCATCCCCAGCGTGGGAGCTGGGGCCACCTGGAGGTTGCGATTCATGTTAGACACGACGGGGCCGAGACTCAAGGGGGTGTGCGTCCTCTCAGGGTCACACTTCAGCAAGGAAGCTCAGCAGAAGGTCCCCAGGTCCCTGGGCCACTGTTCCTCCGACTGCTCGAACCCTTCCCGAGATGCTGCTGCAGCCCCACGCCGCTCAGAGTGACCGTCCTGGGCCAGCCCCTGGGTTCTGACAAGATGCACCGTTTAGGATGCAATTCAGCTGCATGTAACAGAAAACTTCCGACAAAGTTGGTGTGAACACCTGAGGCTTTTGTTCCCTCCCACATAAAACCCACCTAAATGGTCAGTCTGGGTCCTGCATCCCGGTCAGGGACACTTATGGGAACTGTATCAGCCTAGGATCCGCCATGCAGGCGGCTGTCATTTCCCATCAAGAAGCCTTTCTGTCCAGAGGCTTCTGTCCAGGCACAGCTCACGGCCCGGTCTCACTCGGTGACCACATCTAAGCACAAGGAAGGCCAAACGGGTTCTTTTGGCTAAACTTAGGGTTCCACCACCATGGAGGAGGGGAAGACGGCACAGACCCTTCACCGCCAGCCCTGATGGCAGCGGGAGCCCGTGTGCGCCGTGCCCTGGGGATGACACGAGACAGCCAGGCTTCTCCGTCCTCAGGGATGGTCTTCCAAGGACTGGAACATCTTACACGTTTTTTATTTCAGTTTATACCACTTTCTACTCATATGCTTTTGGTTTAAATAAATTGCCAGATCAAATTTGCTCGAAAATATTTTATGGGAGGAAAAGAGAACATTTGTAACAAACAGAGCTCAGGTTATCCCCTCTCCACCCAACACCAGCATTTCCAGGCCTCTGAGGAACTGGGGAGAAACATGACGTGGTCAGATTCCGAATTTCCAACGTGGGGTGCCTTAGGCCCGTGTAGGGATTCCATGTCTCCAGGGGCCTGGTGTGTGCACCACAGACTAGATATTCCAGAAGGAAGCTGTGAGAAAGAAGTACAGACAGTTCTGTTCCATCTTCCTTCCACCAAATCCAGAATTCTCCTTTCTCAAACCATCCACAGACTAACTTATTCAGCTCCCCACAATATGAGTCTGTTTTGAGGCCAGGGGGTGAGTCCTGTACCCTCCAATTCCTTGAGAGACAAAAGGCGTAGAATGGCCTGAGATTCCAGGTTCCTGGGAGTCCTGCAGGGCAGGTGCAGGCTGGGGCACAGATGCAGAAGCTTCTTCGCACCACAAGTGGCCACGGTAGAGTTGACGGGAGAAATCAACTTTAAATTCACGCAGGATCAGGGAGGCTGTGCCACATCAACGTGTAAAATACAGTCTTCATCTGGGAGAACGAATGGTCATCTCTGAAATATGTTTTGCAAATTAGGATTTTTCAGATCTTCCCTATTCTCGGTTTACCCAAAGCAAAGTGAGTTCTTGCTGGGGTGAAGGGTGGAAGAGAAAAGCAGCAGAATCGGTGGGCCGTCGAACAAAAGTCGGTGAGGGAGGCACCGTGCAGAGCCTGCTGGGTCTTGTGTCCCACGGCCCCGCACGCCGGACTCACCCAGCCTCCAGCCGCTTCTGTGCCTTTCCGCCTAATAAATATCTGTGATAATTACCAACCCCCCAAAAGGGTTCTCTAACGAGGGTACATTTTATCAGTACCTCAGTGAGGCTGTTTGGGCTCCTGCCTCCTACAGAATGGCAGTTAATGCTTAATAAGCAGATGCACTGTTTAAATAATAGAAAGAATATCAACAGAGAATCTAAATTATCCCTTAACTTCTCAAAATAATCATAACAGGCATTTCAACATTCATACAAATACGGCTCATGAATAAAAATGCGCTTTCTGACGCATATAGTCTGACGGAAAGTCCCTGAAACCCAACCTAAAGAGGCTCCTCCCTGTCATTCCCTGGCACACGTAACACAGTGACTTTGCCATCACTGAGGTTCGGGGCACAGAACCTGCCTCGGCCCAGCATCCCTATCTGCTGTAAGACATGGTGAAAGATCCAGTGTGGGAGACAGAGATTGTCCATATCCCGAGGGAGGGACTGGCCAGGGCACACCTGCTAAGGGCACCATGTGTCCCGGGGCCTCTGCAGAGACCGCCCAGCTCTAATGCCTGAGGGTTTTCTGCTCTCCACGTTTGAAATCCTAACAAAAGCCCTAAGCAATCAGGCCATGTGGAGGCAAAGAGCCTCTCCTGTAACAGTGTGGTCTTTCCAGCCTCTCTCACATGCGGAATTTGGCAGACAGCGACGTGAGACACTCACACGGCGAACTTTCTTTTCTGTTTCTTTTTGGCACAAAGCCTCAGCGCTCCCGCGCCCACCCTACCACTGAACAAAACAGCCTCTTCCGGGCCCAGCTCACTTGTGCCTCCGCCCACCTCACTGCAGACAACACCCGTGTTCCTAAAGATTGACAGGAGGATGTGTTACTCAAAATGCTATTTTAAACGTGCTGCATAACCGCCCGCTCAGAAGCAAAACCCTCTGTGCGGAGGCTTTTGTGTTGAAAACAATACCTGAATGCTGTCAGCCTCAGAGGCAGGTCTGTTTGCAGTGGTGCCCACCGAGGAGTCTGGATTTTTAAAATATGCCAGAAACATCTTAGGGTCTCAGCCAGCAGAACCAAGGAAAGTTATATTTATGTGGAATTATTTCGTCAAAAAAGTTCCAAAATGTTTGTAAACTCTGCTCAATCATATAAGCTTCCACCCGAAGGCACTAGGATTTTTTTAAAAGTCAATTTGTGTCTCTCTGTTGAAAACAATTATGAAAACAAGTATTAAATAACCTGAGTAAAAAAAGTAGAATGAGGTTCACTTACATGGAAATAATTTTATTAACAAAATTCAGAAGACCAGGCTGAGAATGGAGACCTGAATGTTTTAATCAAATGCTTTCTAAACCAAGTCTCCTACCCTCTAAAAAACGATCATTTTTAAATTAAAAGTTTAAATAGGTTGATCTTAAAAACACATTCAGTGGGGAAGGGGTGTGTGTTTAAATTAAAAGGGTTTATATTTTTCAGATTTTGTTTTCTCCTGCTTCCTTAAAAAAAATACTCACACTGACCGGGTACGGTGGCTCATGCCTGTAATCCCAGCACTATGGGAGGCTGAGGCAGGTGGATCACGAGGTTAGCAGACCAAGACCATCCTGGCCAACATGGTGAAACCCCGTCTCTGCTAAAAACACAAAAATTAGCCGGGTGTGGTGGTGGGTGCCTGTAGTCCCAGCTATTCGAGAGGCTGAGCAGGAGAATCACTTGAACCCGGGAGGCAGGGGTTGCAGTGAGCCGAGATCGCACCACTGCACTCCAGCCCTGCAACAGAGCGAGTCTCTGTCTCAACAAACAGGAAATAAAATACTAGCACCGTGGACCCTGAAGCGCCAGCAGCAAACCCTCTGAGATGTGTGGTCTGGAGCGGTCGTGCCACCAGTTTGTTCTGCCCACTCTTTTGGAAAAGTTCTGATTTTGGAATGCGGTTTCTCGTCACTGTGTGGACTGTGGGTGAATGGGGAGGGTGGCTGGTCTCTGGGGCCGTCCCCTCTCCGCCTCCATGTCGGCAGGCAGTGGATGGGTATTTGGGTCTTTCTTGTCCTCACACGGACACCATGTGTGGTTCCTGGTAGAAAACGAGAAGCAACTCACTGGCAACACCAAACCGTCCCTTGCATTCTGAGGAGTCATGCAGTCATGAGGCTTTCCCTCATGTGATCATGGCCGAGCCGGGCCTGCGACGGAAAGGCCTGTGGCATGGGACAGCTTCAGAGCCTTCTTCTCAACAGGCACGGCCCGCAGAGGCGCTGGAGGTAAGGATCCTCTCCAGCCAGGGAGGAAGCATCCCGCACCGTGCCCACTTTAAACCCTGGAGAACCACGTTTGCCTCTGTCTTGTCCTCTCCCCACCCCCCACTTCCCTTCGCGTCTTCTTTGTGTGTGACCTTTATGTACAGGTTGAAGAGAAAAATCCCAAAATCCCGGCACAAGTGCCGTGACCCTTTCTCCCAGGCCCACGGTCTTGGGGCGCTTTCTCAGGGCCTGACCTCGGAGGAGACAAGAGCCGAGCACTCAGGAAGGGAACTGTTCCAGGAGCTGCCTCCACAGCAGAACTGGTGCGTCATCCAGAACGACCGAGCCACACGTGTGGAGACGCTCCACGCCCCGCTGCCTGTAGGTCTGAGGGAGAGACTCCCCATGTTTTGGGAGGAATTGAGTTCCCCAAATTCGCATGTCAAGCACTAAGCCCAGTACCTGTGGACGTGACCTTTTCTGGGAACAGAGTCTTTGTGGATGTAACTGGCTAAGTTTCAATGAGGTCATTAGGGCGGGCCCTAATCCAACAAGACCAGGGTCCTTATCAAAGGGGGAGCTGTGGACATGGGGCAGACAGGGGGAACACCGCGCGAAGACGGAGACGGCGCCCACAAGCCGAGGAGAGAGATCTGGGACAGATTCTTCTCCGAGGGCCTCAGAAGAAACCAGCCCGGCCCACACATTGACCCTGGACTGCCAGCCTGTGAGTGGTGAGCGATGAATCTGCAGTTTGCGCTGCCCCATCTGCCACGCTGTCACAGCAGCCAAGGCCACCAGCTCCGTGCGTTCCCCTGCCTCCGCCTCCCTCTCCCATCACTGACACCGCAGCGCTGGCTCCCTGGACAGGGCCTACATCGGGTACTGCTGATGGCGAGACTGTCAAACCCCAGAACGTCCCCATGAAGGCAAGGGCTGGGCTCAGAAGCCTGGGCACCGTGGCTGCCTCTGCCCCACCTTCAGCTCTGGGACAAAGCTGCAGTCTCAGTCTGTCTGCCCACGTCTCTCCAGCTGTGCGACCGGCACACCCACGTCCACGTAGCTCCTCATGGGGCTGAAGAGTAGCCGTGGCCAGGAGAGTGGTCAGAGAGACCCAGGGTTGAACCCAAGGTTGAGTAAAACTAAGAAAGTTTCTTAAATCCAGTCCGTGCCTATGAAATGGAAGCAGCGACATTCAGCTTGCAGGTGTTTGAAAAAATAAACAGGGCAAGAGAGGTTAGGACCATGCCTGACTCTGGGAGTCGGACGGGCAGGGAGGCCACAAGTCCTGGCGGGAGTAGGTGGAGCTGCCAGGACCGCCCCAGGCCCTGGCTCAGAGATGCCCAATCCCAGGACCCTGCCTCTGCTGGATGGTGAAGGCCAACCTCCCCTCTGTTGGAGCTGGCCTGTGCATTGTGGGGGCTGGGAGGAGGCCCAGGACAATGCAGAACAGACAGGACATTTCACAGAGCAGGCTGCCACGTCCCTCGGGGCCTCAGGGGCTGCTGAGGCCCTGAGAAAGGTCTGGATTGGGGAGGCTGACTGCACCATTGCAGGGGTGTGTGGGTCTGGATCGAGGAGGCTGGCTGTGCTGTTGCAGGGGTGTGTGCAGGGCTGAATCAAGGAGGCTGACTGTGCCATTGCAGGGGTGTGTGTGGGGCTGGATTGGGGAGGCTGGCTGTGCCGTTGCAGGGGTGTATGCGGGGCTGGATCAGGGAGGCTGGCTGCACCACTGTGGGGCTGTGTGCAGGGCTGGATCGGGGAGGCTGGCTGCGACGTTGCAGGGTGTGTGCGGGGCTTGCCGACTCTCTCTGTGTTCACATGGGTCAGCCAGCTTGGCCATCTGCTGAGAGACAGCGAGGGCTGACTTGGAGAGTGGGTCTGGGCCACCCCGAGAGCTGAAGGTGCTGTGGACCGTTGGCTTTGACTTGACGTCAAACCTGTGAAGGAGGAAGCTCTGCTCGTGTTCTGCGGACACCCAGGGAGCAGCTCCAACCCACATGCCGGCTTCTTGAGCTCGGCCTCGTGACAGACTCAAACGTGTAAACGACAAGTTTCCTGGGGTCACCTAATAAAGATTATTTTAATAACAGTTTCCAAACAACAAACAAATCCATGGAGCACAAAATCTCTGGGGACCTTTTGAAGTTAAACATTGAGTAGTGTCGCTTCTTGGGGAGCTCAAGGCCAGTAGGGTCCCTCCTACAGCGACCCTGCACAGTGGTTTGGGGATTCACTGGATACAAATAATTCTCTAATTGGGATAATTCGGATGCGGCCTCCCGTGACACAGCGATGGGACTTCCCTGGGAAGGGGCGACGTCAGGAACAGCCCTCACTGGACCGAGCACATCCCGGCCAGACCGTTAGAGCTGAGGGATGCCTGTGGCTGAGCCGAGGGAGAGCCAGAGCCACGAAAGCCACTGACTGGGCCCAAGGGGGCGATACAAAGTTGCTTTTGGAGGATGAAATGAACATCTAAAAACTAATGCCCTCTATGATTTAATGAATTTTCCTCTCTCTAAAAGGACTCTGGTGATTATTTCAGGGACAGCCACCCAACTGCATGGGGGCCATCATTTTTTCTGACACTGAGTGTATATTTTGTCTTACAGGTCACTGGAGGTCTGGCCGGAAGTGCAGGGTTATCTCAGTACTTGTTTTAAGGCTCCTGCAGCTGAAAGGCTGCTCCACGCGGTGGACCGGGCGGAGGAAGTCAGCTGTGCTGCTTAACCGTGGCGTTTCCGTCCTAGTCCTGCTCACCAGCTCTGCAAGGCCTCTTCCTCCCTGCCTGATTCCCGGCACCATTTTTAACACAATGGGATGTCTTGGATTTTTATTATAATAATTTCATCATATGTTCAACCCATGGAAACCATTTCATTTGGAAAGATGTGAAGTGGGTTAGAAAACGTCATTTCCATGCCTTTTAGAGCTGCGACTATGGATGACTTTATAGGACACCCAGTTGTCTGAAACATGTCACATGGCAGCGAAACCATTTCCAAATACTCATTTTCAAAATGGCCACAGCTGGCTGTTTTTTGTTTTTGCTTTTCAAGCACACACATTGTCTCACACACAACTCAGATGTCCATTTCACACTGACGGTTTATTTTACTGGGGAGTGTTTGCTGGGGCGTCCCGTCCCCTACCACAGGCCGATGCCTCCAAGGCTCGGCCTTCAACTCTCTTCAATGATTTTGCCACAGACAACCAGCAAGTTGTGTGTGCCACACAGTTCTACTGGTTTCTCCTGGCTTTATCACAAAATGTATCACAAAGGTTAACTCATAATAGTGCAAAGGTCTCGTTTTTATAAAATTTATAAAATGACGAAATATTTGCATATGCTGTTTACTTTGTGATTATGAAAGTACATTTGGGAGGGAATGGGGGATAGAATATTTTTTACTCAAAGAAATTTTGGTACATAACCTGAAATTATTAAACATACAATATGTGGGCCCTCACTGCTACTTTTAATGATGTCAGCAAGCTACTGAAGACAAAGTAATTTTTTTAGCACTGTGAGTATCTGGTTGTTTGAAATGGTTTGGCTGTGTCCACACCAAAATGTCATCTTGATTTGTAGCTCCAATAATTCCCTTGTGTTGTGGGAGGGACCCAGCGGGAGGTAATTGAATCAAGGGGGCAGGTCTTTCCCAGGATGTTCTCCTGATAGTGGATAAGTCTCATGAGATCTGATGGCTTTAAGAGGGAGTTCCCCTATACAAGCTCTCTTGCCTGCTGCCATGTAAGACATGCCTTTGCTCCTCCTTTGCCTTCCACCATGACTGTGAGTCCTCCCCAGCCATGTGGAATTGTGAGTCCATTAAACCTCTTTCCTTTATAAATTAAAAAATAAATAAATAAATAAAAAATAAATAAAATGACGAAATAAATTAAACATGTAAAATTCACTTCTTGCACACTGAGCTTCAGGTTCTTGCTGTGCGGGAGTGATGTGCAGGGTGGATTTCACGTGACCTGCTATTTCCCTCACCTCACCCAGAATCTTTTTTGTATGTCTGTCAAAGTGTTCACTTCATCCATAGTTTTTCCAAGTTTTAATACTTTTCTTTTGACTTGTAAAGTATTGCTTAGCAATGAGTGTACATCAAGAAAGGTTTGAACAATCTGTATATTCACCCAGCTGTGTAGCAGACTTCCATGGCTCATGATTTATTCTCAAACTTTTCTCCAAATTTTTAGCAGCATCTTCTATTTATCTTCCAAGCATCGCTGACAAGGGAGGTGGCCAGGTTTGCAAAGCTGCAGCACCATCGGCTTGGGTGCCGTGAGCAGGAGTCAGAGCGGGGGCTACAGGATGAGGGCACGGCCATTGGCATTGCTGGTGGAGCTGGGGACTCTGGAAAGGGAGGGAGGAGGATGTTGCAGGAGGAAGCCGGGGCTGTGCTTTACCCAAGGCTGAAGCTGGGCCCATGTGGGGCGGAGAGTTGATTTCACCATTTCTGTTTTTCCCTCAAGCCTATGGAGAGGCCACGTTGGGTCTGGATGTCTGTGCACCTCACGGCCATACCACAGCACCTGTTCACCCACACAAAGGTCAGGAGCCTCCCTTAAGGAGGAGGAGATGGGAGATCTGCACAGGCTCTGTGCTCCTCTCTCCTGAGCGTCCTCTCCTCTGCGGGGCGGGTTCAGCCGTGATGGGGGAGCCCTTCTGCGGGGCTCTGTTTAGAGGGTGCCTGCCCCACAGCCTGTGGCTGTTCTTGCTCATCCCAGGTGAGGCTCCTACACCCACCAGTGGCCACGGAGGAGTCACAGCTGCTTCTGCATCATCCGCCTGACCTCAGTTTCCTCATCTGGGATGAAAACCAGATTGATCTCTGAGGTCCGTGCCCTGAGTAGAAAAGTTCACACAGCAAAGTTTCCGGAGGCTTCCCTGACGCGCCGCATGTCCGTCCATAGCTGGTCATCGTCTACATCCCGTAGGGCGCATCTCCGCAGCTCTTTGTGCAAGCGCCTGCACTAGACGTGGGAGAAGCAAACGAGAGCAGGTGTGGATCTGACCTCCATCCCGGGGGGTGGGGGTGGAACCACAAAGCAGGAGTGTCTGCCAGGAGCACGTGTGCCCATGCAGCAGGCCTGGCCCCAAAGGCTCAGATCAGGAACAGACAGGTACTCAAAGATGGCGGGTATGAGAAAACTTTGTGAGGGAAGGGAGCCCTTTGTCGGAGGGCCGGAAAGGAAACATGGCCTTTGCTGGTTCTCTGAGTCAGCCCCCCAGCTACCACCCACAATCCTGCAGGGAGAGCTCCAGTCACTGTACACACTCCTGCAGGGAGAGCCTCCCAGCCACCACTCACACTCCTGCAGGGAGAGCTCCAGTCACTGTACACACTCCTGCAGGGAGAGACTCCCAGCTACCACTCACACTCCTGCAGGGGGAAAATCCCCCAGCCACCACCCACACTCCTGCAGGGAGAGCTCCAGGCACCACCCACACTCCTGCAGGGAGAGCCCCAGCCACCACCCACAGTCCTGCAGGGAGAGCCCCCTGGCTACTACCCACACTCCTGCAGGGAGAGCCCCCCCAGGCACCACCCACACTTCTGCAGGGAGAGCTCCAGGCACCACCCACACTCCTGCAGGGGGAGCCCCAGCCACTGTACACACTCCTGTAGGGAGAGTCCCAGCCACCGTACACACTCCTGCAGGGAGAACCTCCCCAGCCACCGCTCACACCCCTGCAGGGAGAGGCCTCCAGAAGCCCTGGGCAGGCTGAGTGTACCCTTTCACCCAAAGGCCATGTCACAGAGAAGCACAGACCCCAGGGACGGCATGCGGCTTCGTGATTCCAGTGGAGCAGAGTGGGGACAGCCTGCTACGGAGCAGCAGCCCACTGGGGGAGCCTCTAGACTTGCAATGACCCAGACCCAATTCCCCGAGGCCCCAGTCTGCAATCTCTGCATCCCCTGGATTTCAGAGGTCACCACAGTCAGGCCACCTGAGCATACACGCCTGAGGGTGGTGCCCAAGCCAAGACTCTCTCTAGAGACGTCCGCGTGGCCCCAGAGAAGCAGCCCACCCCACAGTCCGCCCACAGCCTTCGTGCCTCTCCAGGAGCTGGGCCACATTTCACACACAGGATCCACGTCTTGGCTATTATCGAACTCTCTTGGCGCTTAACAACACTGCATTTTTAAAGGGAATGGCGGGGTTGGCAGTATTTGGACGTAGTAATGAATTGTCATCTTTGTTCTCCTATAGGAACGTTTCAGAGCTGAGCCCACATATCTAATCGAGTGCTGTGTGAATGCGTTTCCACACTGGAACTAGACACCACTCCATGCAAATCTCATTTCTGTTCTTTAACGATGCCTTTTAATATCTAATCTGGGCCTTAATATCTCGCTCAGTAAACATGTTGAGATAATTAGATGATAGAGCTAGACAATTACTCTGTGAGTAGAGAGCAGTTTCTTATATTTATACAAATACACATAGTTTAAATGAAACAGAACTGGCAGCATTCACGGCCCATCTAACCAGGGAAGGCCACTGATGGCCCGGGCTGGTCAGCTCAGGCAGCAGCTGGCCGGGTGCATTTCTATTTCTAGTTTTTCACGGAACTGACCAGGCAATTCAGTCAGTAGCTGTCAAAACTGGAGTCCAGAACAGGCACAGATGGGCTGGCCCAAAGTTAATTAAAAACCAAGAGGAGGATAAAGAATTGTGACCCGGTCCAGGGAGCTGCGGAGAGCTGGGGAGCAGGGTGACCTCCTCTGTCTTGGGGGGACTGGAAGAGGAACCCCACTGCACAGTGGACACTGTGTGGGACCCAGCATGGGAGCTTCGGGACGTCGGCAGAGCTGCGCGTGCCTCCAGGGATGTGCCAGCTCAGGGAGGCACCCTGTGCGTGCTCCATGGCAACTCTGCCTCGTGGGTTCCAAGTGCTGAATTCCTGTACGTTTTACATACGTGAAGTCTATACAATACTGGAATTGAAGCCCTCTGCGGGGAGCCCGTGGGAGAATGAAAGGCCTGGACTGTACTGGAAGCACCTCCGGCTGGGGCTCCGCCAAGGAGCCCGGGTCCCTCCAGTCTGTGCTCCCCCCGTGGACAGCGGCTTCTGTGTTTTGCCGTCGAGGGTGCAATGTGTGGCTGGTGATGCCACGTGGCATCCACCTCCTGCCCTCGGACATGCCGGCCCACCCTCCCCGAGTCTTTCAGGGCCCAGCCGCTGTGTGTGGCCTCTCTGCTTCCACCTGCAGACACGCTCCCTGCACTCAAAGTCTAGCTGTGTGAGGCTCCTGGGGCCACTGGAACAAAGGACTGCAGATGGATGGGTTTGAAACAACGGATGCCTCGGTCTCACAGGCTGGGTTCGCAGACCTGGGTTGGAGGCATCCGCAGGGCCTTGAGGGGGAGACCCTTCCTGACTCCCAGCTGCCACGTTGCCAGCAGCCCTTGGCCCACAGACACAGCGCTGCCCTCCCGCCTCTGAGCCACGCGGATGGCTTCCCTCTGCATGCCGGAGTGTCCTCCCTGTCACAGGGATGCGGCTGCATGGAGGACTCTGCGTGCCGGAGTGACCTCCCTGTCACAGGGACACAGCTGCATGGAGGACCTACTGCAGCCTGGCGCCTTCCTCACCCAGCGAACTGTGTCTGCAACAGTCCTATGTCCACAGAAGGTTCCAGTCTGAGCTGCTGGGGGTCAGGACTTCAACGTATCTTTCTGGGGGCACAGTTCAACCTGTAGCGTCAGCTCCTGCGCCCTCTGTTAGGAAGTTCCCTGACAGACTCGAGCCCTCAGCTAGGGGACTCCCTTCCGAAAACAGAATTTCGTGTTTATTTCACACGTGCGCTAATTTGCTATACACTACCAGCTTATTGAACTGTTGTGCATTTATTGTATTTCTCCACTATATTATTTACCAACTGGGGTCAGGATCCATGACTTTTTAACATTGATATTCATCTTTATTTTTAGAATAGAAATGGGCACCCAGCTGGTCAACAAGTATTTGTTACCTTACTTTAAAATGCCTTGAGAGTGAAACCACCGGTGCATGCTTGGCTGGTCAAGAATCATGTTCTAGAAATTATTTCCAGTGCCGAACACAGTCCCTGAGATTCAAACATGCTTAAGGGATGAATGGAAAATAGCAGGGCCTCTTACCAGCCTGCAATGCCTTTAGAGGCACTCATGCCAGGTGCACAGAGCCAGCTCTGGGAAGCACGAGCTTGGCGGTGTGCGGGAAGTTGCAAGGACCAGCTTTAAAGTCAGAGCAGTTTCTTGAAAGATGAGGGGGAGGAGGACAGTGACACTCACAGTGCAGCCGCTTGTCAACTTGGGCACGACACACGCAAAGCCCAGAGCTCGGATGGCACCGCGAGGAGGCTGGGACTCACGTCAGGCGGCACTTGGTGGACAGTTACAAGAAAGGACAGCAGCCAAGCCAGTGCCTCCTGTGCTCAGCTCTGGGGCCCTGGACACACCTTGGGGTTCAGTTTCACACGGACCAGCATTCTCCAAGAGCTCTCATCAGTCTTACAGGAGAAGTAGGTTGTATGGTCTGGGAGCCTCGAGAAGGTTCTGCTGTCATCTTTTCAGACTTTTGGACAGAATTTTTCTGCCTGAAGTGGCAGATGTGCGTCTGCAGGAGGGTAGCACACAGCACCCTCTCAGCCTGTTGTGCCACAAAACCTTCACTTCCACAGCTCTTAGGGAGCCAGTGGGCTGCCCAACGCCCCAGTGCAGAGTGGAGAGGAGGAGGTCTTCCCCTCTTTCCCAGCTTGCCTGGGCAGTGACGTGTCTCAGAGGCCCCCGCCAGGGCCAATCCTGGCCCATCCTACTAGCTCGGGGTGTGAAGTCACAGCTGATGCTAGACACCCAGCTGGGCCAGACTTGTGCCCAAGAAACCTTATACAAGAAGTGGCTTTCAAAAGAAAAAAATTCAAAGTAATTCAAAACTTTGAGAATGTATATATAATTCTTTAAAAACTGCAGTGTGGTTCACTGGCCTTGTGATGGGCTGACTGCACCCCTAGTTCATGTGGCAGCCCTGACCCCAGGACCTCCACGTGTGGCGTCTCGGAGACAGGGGTTTTAAAGAGATGATTAAGGTAAAACAAGCTCTTACGGTGGCCCTGACCCCACAGGACCGGTGTCCTTATCAGAGAGGGATTCCTGGACACAGAGACCGACGTGCACCTGTGGAGACACCCGCTGAAGATGGAGATGGCATCTACCTGCCAGGGGAGTGGCCTCAGGAGGAACTGGCTCCACCCACGCCTCAACCTCAGACTTCCAGCCTCCAGAGCTGTGGAAAAATAAACTTCGGTGGTTTAAGCTGCCCTGTCTGTGGGACTTTGCCTTGGCAGCCTGAGCTGAGAGTACAGGCTCCAAAAATGCTCTCTGCGTGTATGATTCCGGCCAGGACCACTCTGCCTGAAGCCACGGCTATGCTGATATTAACTGTGCGATTTCTGCCGGCCACGTGGTTTTGATCCAAAAGCACTTGAAAACTGCTCTTAAGACACAGAAAAGCTGAGTCCCGGCATCACTGCTCCTTCCGAGTGACCGTTCACACCCAGGGTGTCACTGGGTCCCCCCATCCAGGGTCCAGCACAGCCCGAGCCTCACTGGGCACCATCCAGAGGCCCCGGATGCTGACACCACGGGACGGGCTGTATCAGGCAGATGTTTCCTCCCGGGCTCCAGCTGGGGACGGGCCCGGATGCCGACACCTGGGGACAGCCTGTATTGGCAGATGTTCCTCTCGGACTCTAGTTTTCCAGGCCCACAGGAGGAGGCTCTGATGGGGCCAGGGGAGGCGTTGGGGGGTGAGATTGGGAGGATGGGGGGGTTGCAAAGGTTGACATTGTCTGTGCCACTTCCTCCAAGGTCTGGGGCTGCCAGACCACAGAGGTGCCCTGTGGTGCCTCTGGAAGCTGCCGTGTGGGGCTGGCCCACGGCGACCTTCCACGGCAGGACTGTGTGTGGTATGCACCTGCAAGCTGCTGGAACGCAGCCTGGGGACCAGGAACCAGTTGCCACATCCTCTCTGTAGGAGGTCAGATTCGAGTACATATTCCCTCAAACGCTCACAGATGTCTGTATCTCAGTACAGAGGGCTTGTCTGAGACCTACGTTTGGGCCCCAAGATGGTGCCATTGAGGGAGGCACCTTCTGGCAGGTGACAGTCCCTCCTCTGTGCCTGAACCTGCAGTTTCGGGCCTGCATAAAACGCCTCTGTCTCAGGCCCTCCCTGTCCCCCTACCTGCATAAGACTCATGACTCACAGGCACCTGTGTGGGCGTCATGGTAGGATCTGTGTCTCTGAGGTCCAGCCTGTGGCTGTGCCTGATAGGCCCAAACCCAAGTGCTCCCCTCCTGGGCACGTGGCTGTATGAGCGTATGTGGCTGGGTTTGCAGGGGGCTGACTCTGGCCGCCGAAATGGAGAGGAGCTGCGCTCCCCCCGGTGTGGCCCACACAGGCTCCTTCCCAAGGGCTGCTGCTGGGAAACGGAGGCTGCTAGGTTAGATACGAGCCGGGCACTGTGGGGGTTCCCCTGAGGGGCTGTGGGTTGGCACGGCCCAGCCTACGCGTTCCCCAATGTGGGGGTTCCCCTGAGGGGCTGCAGGTCGGCACTGCCCAGCCGACGCGTTCCCCAGTCCTGCACCAGGGGATGAACGAGGAATTGGCTTCTGCTGTGCTGAACATCCCACTGGTTCGCGTTCACTTGTTTGGCTGATCCTAACTGATCTGTTACCTGCGTTTGAATCTCAGCACTATTATTAGTCGGGGGTCCTGGAGGTGGGTGACCCCACCTCACCTAAACCACAGAGACCGTCATCCTCACACGTGCACAGGACCGTCTCGGCTTCAGCTTGTAAGCAGGACCCTTACTGTGGGGTCACGACGGACCCCGGAAAGCTGGTCTGACTGTGCTGAGCCCATGGGGGATGGAGGGAAAGAAGGCGGGAGCTCGGCACCTGGAGGGTAGTGGAGACCCTCGGTGAATGCCAGGAGCATCTGCTGCCTTCCCAGTGTTGTCTTCCCAGCGGAGGAGATGAGTTCACACAGCCTTATCTATGTTTCCAATGGCCTCTGTGTGCAAGACGGGCCACGGGTTTTGTGCGGTATTTGCCTGTGGGTCAGAGCCAGGTGAATGGGCCCTCCCAGGGCTTCAGCCCCAGGTCCTGATGTTACTTGTGCTAGTCTGGCCACAGTGCCTGGACTCCAAAAGCTGCTGTCAGAGGAGCAGACGGGAGGGCAGGGTGGACGGTTAACATGACCAAGGCCCCAGAGCCCCGTGCCCTCCCCAGCAGCCAGCACACCCTCTGCTCTGTGACCTTGCCCCGGCATTGCAGCAACTGACAGATGCTCCTCGGCCTCCTGCCCTGCTGCCGCGCCACCTCTGACAGCCGCATGTACTCTCCTGCTTCAGAACAAGGACCTTTCCCTTTTGTGCATGAATACGCTCTCAGCAGATGCGAGAAAATGGGAGTCGAATGCACCTTTGCGGTTTATTTTCCTTCCACACAAACACCGCTCGAGTGAGGCCCAGGTTCTGCAAAGGGAAAGTAGTCATCACTTTCTAGGCCTCACCGTGAGCCAGGGCTCAAATCGCATCCTGGCCTGCTGGGTGTTTGTTTTATCAATTAAGAGTCAGTGAGCAGGAAACAACATTACATATTCACACAAACACACGTGCATATCCAAATACACAAATACATATACACACACATGCATATGCGGAATTATATACCTACATGAGCACACACATACGCCTGATCACACACGTCCACATATACACACATACATATGTATGAGAACACACATGACCATATGTACACACGTGAACATGCATGAGCACACCCATATCCCTCACGTACACATACACACATGCATGCACATACACACACAGTGCTCACATCCTACGAAACAGCGCATGTGCCTGTCAGTCCTTGCCATGACAACCATGAGGTCTGCAGGACACACATCCATAGAGGTGGGCCTGAGGCCGGCACGCAACCTCCCCAGGCGCCCAGCATGAGTGCCGAGCTCAGGGTCTGCACCAAGGCTTTCTGGCCCAAGTCCCAGGCTTGCCCCCGTGCTCACCACACACACCCTGGGCTCTCCTCAGAAGCAGCCCCTGTGCCTTGAGATGCATGGCCACCACCCTGCTCGTGACATTCTGCGGTTGTCCTCGCTGGGCGATGCACAAACCCAACTTGGATTCAGACAGAAGGGTGATGCCAGAGCAAAAAGAACAAACTAGATTCATGTAAATCAACATGAATAAACCTCAGAAACATAGAACAGATGGAAAGACTGGAAAAGTCCACACACCAGTGTTCATTCAGGCAGAAAGAGTGAGGGTCCCTCCTGGAATCCAGTCCTGGGAGTCTCCTTCTCTTCCTTCCTGCGTGGGCCTGAGGAGCTGGTCCTTAGGCTGCTCAGATCCAATCCACAGCCCGTGAGCAAAGGGCCGGAGGCGTGGTGGAGGGGTGCCCGGGCCCAGCATGCCCCAGAATCCACAAGAGCAGGACAGGGGGCACCATGCCTGCACCAGCCCGAGCCGCCCAGGCTTCCTCTGCACAGCAGGCCTCCTGAGCCCTGGGGATTAACTCACTGCCGTAGGTAAGATCACCTGAGTCCTCTAGGAACCCGGGCCTGCATCCTGGGTAAGAGGCCCACGTGCACCTTGGAAAGGGCCTGAAACAGTTCACATGAGGGGGTGTGGGCTGCGCGTCCAGACACGGTTATCCTAAGGCCAGGTGCACGAAGGGGTTCCTTTCCCGATGGCTCCCACAGCCCAGTGGTGCACCTACAACTGCCTCCTATCGAGGTGGTGGGCTGGGACTCGGCCAGCCCATCTGAACAGGGCTGTCTGCAGGCAGTCCTAGGCCTGGAGTTTGCCAAGTGATGAGTTTTCCTGTCTGAGCTCGTTTCCATCATCTCCATGATGAACCCAGGACGCCAGGACATTGGATCTCTGCAGGGCAGCAACTCGTGGCCCGGCTATAGGAAAGTAGCCTCCGCCTCTGGATTAAAACCACGCCTGGAGGAAACTGGCCCTGTGGGTGTCAGGGCTGCACCGCTGTCTTCCAGGTCCTCCCTGGTTTAATTCAGCAAAACTACCAATGCCAAGAACTGGTTAAATTATTTAAAGGGAAGAAAGTACGGCACATGGAGAAAAAGGTGCAGCTCATTTCCAAGCCTGATGACTGGCCAGGGAAAGGCCTCTGAGCCCTCGAGATGAGGGGCTCTGCCTTCCCTTGCTCACTCTCTCCCTCACCCACCTGCCTACTCACCATCCACTCAACAGAGGTCGTTATTGACTGTATGTGAGCTCCCTGTGGGCTGTGCACTCCAGACCACACGTGGCTAGTAGTAACTGGGAACTGCTCAACATGGAAAATTCTGCTTGATCATCTGAGATGCCACCTCAGTCTTGGGAAACCCAAGGCCAGCAGGGTCACACAACCCATTTAGCATTGCCTGGGCACCAGTGGTGAGGCCAGGTCTCCCACGCCCTCCATCATTCTGCCACCACGGTCGTCTGGGGACTCAGTTCCACATAGAACCAGATGAAGGTTCATAAAGGCCAGTGGAATAAAGACTTCCCAATGTCCCGAAACACCCTGACACGTGTAATTCCAAATCTGTAAGTACTAAGTCTTAAAATATGTGTGAGCAAGTCAAATCTCTGATGTTTCCCTGGATGACAAGATATTTTCTTTATTAAAATATCAAGGTCTTTCTACAAATCTTTCCTGATACCTCGACTTCGCCAGGGTCCCAAGCGTGTGCTTAGGTACCTGTGGAGCCTCCCGGCATGGGAAGTCTGGGTAGGGCCTTGGAGGCCCGCTGGGAGGTCTGTGGACTCCAGGCCGCTCACTTATCCCCTTGCATATAAAATTCCTAGGAAAAATTTCATTTGGTGACAGAGTTACACTTAATGCCAAAGTAAAGGAAAAGTTTACATTTTTCCTGAGTTAGTACACAAATATAAGGGGACTTAAAAAGTTCACAGAAAAACTGGATTAAAAGGTAAAAATAAAAATACAAACTTTATTTCTCAACATAATCTCCAGCAGGGCCAAGACACTTTTTCAAGGGATCAAACCCACCATTTAGTCCATTCCCAAGGCACTGAGGACCTTGGGAAATTAGCCACATCAATGCAATCTTTTTCCCATTACTATCTAAGGAAAAATGGGTGCCCTCTGAACATATTTTAAGAATGGAAAACAAAAAGAAGTGAGAAGGAGCCAAACCAGGACTGTAGGGGATGCCTCATGAGTTCCCATTGGAACTCTTGCTAAATTGCCTGCATCTGATGAGAGGAGTGAGCTGAATGAAGCCTTGTCCTGGTGGAGAAGGGCTCTCTGGTGAAGCTTTCCCAGGCGTTTTTCTGCTAAAGTTTTTATAACTTTCTCAAAACACCCACCTAATAAGCAGATGTTATTGTTCTTTGGCCCTCCAGAAAGTCAACACGCAAAATGTCTTGAGCATCCCAACAGCTACTGCCATGACCTTTGCTCTTGACCAGTCTGCTGTTGCTTCAATGGGACCTCTTCTGCCTCTTGGTAGCCACTGCTGTGGTTGTGCTTGGTCATCAGGATGGTACTGGTAAAGCCGTGTTTCCTCTCCTGTTGCGATTCTTCAAGGAAATGCTTCAGGATCTTGAGTCCACTGTTAAAAATTTCCATTGAAAGCTCTGCTCTTGTCTGTAGCTCATCTGGGTGCAATAGTTTTGGCACCCATGGAGTGAAAAGTATGCTCAACTTTAATTTTCCAGCCAGAATTATGTAAGCAGAACCAGCTGAGATTTATATGGTGTTGGCTACTGTTTCTGCTGTTAATTGTTGGTTCTCTCCAATTAGGATATAAACAAGGTTCATTTTTTCCTTGAAAATTGATGAGGGTGGTCTGCCACTATATGATTCATCTTCAATATCATCTCATAATTCTTTCTTAAAATGAGTTCTCCATTTGTAAGCTGCTGATTTCTTTGGGGTGTTGTCCCTATAAACTTTTCATAAAGGAGCTGGTTTCTTTGGGGTGTTGTCCCTATAAACTTTTCATAAAGCATCAATGACTTCATCATACTTCCACCCAAGTTTCACCACAATTTTGATGTCTGTTTTTCCTTCGATTTTCGCAGAATTCATGTTGTTCTGATAGGAGCTCTTTTCAAACTGATACGTTTTCCTGCTGGTCTTAAACTAGATCCTGTTCGGATGTGCTACAACAAGGTAGTATGAGTTTATTTTGGTGCAAAAAGATTTTTGAAATCCATGCATAGTTTTCCATGATCCACATTTTCCATGGACTTTCTGCAGAGTCTCTTCCATAACAAGCCTGATGGCTGCTCGGGGTGCTGGCTGAACTCAAGAGTAGTGCCTGTGAGCCACCAGGAATCCTGCTCCAGGGCCAGGAGCTGCACGGCCTCGTACCAGCCTCCCGCACCTGCACCCCCACCTTGACCGCCCAGAGCACCTGGGGTGCATAATGGGCTGCACGGCACATTCGTCTGTTTCTTAAAGTACTTTGCTGTTGATCTTTCTGTGAGACTCTGGAGGTGGAGATAGCTTTGGGTTTATTGGGTGTTGGATGTTGGGGATTGGATGGCCTAGCTCAGAGCTGTTGATATGTCCTCTACCTGAGGGCTCTTGCAGCACTGGTGCTGGGGGCACTGGGCCGTGAGCTGCACAGCTGGGGTAGTGGCCTCAGGGCCGCCTGGACTTCCTTATGAGGAAGCTGGCTCCCAGAGCTTCCACAGGTGACGTCTCTGAACTAGGCACCAATCTTTCCTCTTTTCTCAGCTGGGGAGACCCAGTTGCTCACAGCTGTGGTTCTCAAAGTGGGGTCCCTCGACTGGCAGCACCCAGGGAACTTGTTAGAAACACAGATCCTTGGGCCCTGCCTCAGACCCCCGTGAGTCAGAGGTTCTGGGGTGAGCTGGCAACCTGTGTGTTTACAAGTCCTGCAGGTGATTCTGACGCAGGCTGACATATGAGAACTGTGGGCTTGGGGGATTTGGGTTGTTCTGCTTATGGGAAAGGGCAGGCACGACCTCAGAGAGAACTCGTAAGATGTGAGAGGCCAAAAGCTCCCGCTAAATTGGACTTGAGGTCATGTTCACCTGCTGCTGTGATGTGGGAGGCACCGTAGGTGTTTGCCATTTGTCTCTATCGGCCGACACCACCCCAGGGCCCCTGAAGAGCAGCCAGGATTCACTGGCACAACTTCAGCCTCCTCCTTTTTTTTTTTTTTTTTTTTAACACAAAGGCTTGAGCTACAGTATTATTTTTGAGGGAATTTTTTCCTATTATAAACTAGTAATGTCTTAGGATTAACAGTTCCCTAACACACATATACACATACATACATACACACACACACACACACCCCTAAATACCTACACACCCATGTCCACACTTGTGCACTCAGCTCTAGCACACAGGATGTGGTCACACATGTCCAGCACCTCCCCACACACGTTTGTCCAGCACCTCCCCACACACGCATGCCCAGCGCCTCCCCACACACACAAACCCAGTGCCTCCCCACACACAAACCCAGCGTCTCCCCCTACACACAAACCCAGCGCCTCCCCACACGCACATACCCAGCGCCTCCCCACACGCACATGCCCAGCGCCTCCCCACACGCACAAGCCCAGCGCCTCCCCACACGCACATGCCCAGCGCCTCCCCACACGCACAAGCCCAGCGCCTCCCCACACGCACATACCCAGCGCCTCCCCACATGCACAAGCCCAGTGCCTCCACTCACACAGATACCCAGTGCCTTCCCTACGCTATGTCCTCACAGCTGTTTCCCCTGCTCAATGGCCACGTGACTGTGTCCTGACACTTGGTGGCCTCCTTGGTATCCCAGTATAACTAAGTACTGAGAGGCGCTCTTCTACCCAGGCTGCCTGTCCACTGGGGCAGGCTCCATCCTGCAGGAGGCAGGAGGAGGGCACAGAGGCCCGAGGCCCTCAGTCCACATGCCCTTCTTTGGAGCGTCCCCTCCCCACCCTGTCCAGGCTCCTGAGAGCTTCCTCAGCTTCCTGGCAGGGCAGAGGGGTGATGGGTGCTTTCTGTGTGGACCCTATCTGCTGCTGAATCTCCACAGCTCCCCTTCGAGGGCCACCCGTGTCCACAGGCCACCTCCCCTTGCTCGGAGCTCTCATTTCCCAGGTGGCACTTGTCCTCTTCCTGGGATACTTCTCTTACACTTGAACTTGACAGAGGAAGCCACAAAGCTTCCCGGCCACAGAATGGGGGAACTGGCCATGGAACGAACAGGGGAACCAGCCACAGAACGGGGGAACCGGCCATGGAACAGGGGAACCGGCCATGAAAAGGGGGAACCGGCCATGGAACAGGGGAACCGGCCACGGAACAGGTGAACCAGCCATGGAAAAGGGGAACTGGCCATGGAATGGGGGAACCAGGTCATGCAACAGGGGAACTGGCCACAGAACGAACAGGGAATCAGCCACAGAATGGGGGAACTGGCCATGGAACAGGTGAACCGGCCATGGAAAGGGGGAACCGGCCATGGAACAGGTGAACCGGCCATGGAAAGGGGGAACTGGCCATGGAATGGGGGAACCAGGTCATGCAACAGGGGAACTGGCCATGGAACGAACAGGGGAACTGGCCATGGAATGGGGGAACCAGCCATGGAACGGGGGAACCAGCCATGGAAAGGGGAAACCGGCCACAGAATGGGGGAACAGGCCACGGAAAGGGGGAACCGGCCATGGAACAGGTGAACCAGCCATGGAAAAGGGGAACTGGCCATGGAAAGTGGGAGCCGGCCACAGAATGAACAGAGGAATCGGCCATGGAACTGGCCATGGAATGGGGGAACTGGCCATGGAATGGGGGGGGGACCGGCCACGGAACGGGGAAAACAGGCCACTGAAAGGGGGAACTGGCCACGGAATGGGGGAACTGGCCACGGAACGGAGGAACTGGCCATGGAACGGAGGAACTGGCCATGGAAAGGGGGAACTGGACATAGAACAGGGGAACTGGCCCTGGCCGTGTGTGTCCCTTACCCGAGCCCTGTCTCCTGGGCTCTCGCTTCCATTTTGCACTGAGACCTCTGCCTCATTCCCTCTGACTTGGCCTCCCACCTACCCTGAAGTCCTGCTTCCTCACTGCCTGTGGGAAGTTGGAGGCTCCCACTGCCTCTCTTTTGTGAATCCCCCAAATGTTTCCACCACCAGCAAGTGCTGAGTAAATATCTGTTGAATAAATGAATGTGCAACAGGAAAGCAAGCAGCCCCCTGGCCTGACCTGGCCTGAGGCTCTGGATGGGGAATACGCTTCCCAGTTTGCTTGCTTCCCTGGAGAAACCCCCGGGAGGGCCGCACCCTAAGGCTTTGCTCCAACATGTGCCAAGGACATGTGATGGGAGCGTCTGCAAGGTCCCTCTCGTCGTGGGGCCCAGGAGGAGAACGTACTGCCCTCAAGCAGGATTCCCTGCACTGGTCTCCGGGACGGGCAGAGGGCCCTGCTTTCAGGGGCGGAGGAGAGCGCAGCACTCAGCATCACACTGGAGGCCTGGGGGCTCAGGTCAGCAGGGGGCACCTGGGAGAGAAGAGGACGCGGGAAGCAGAGGAGGAGGGATGGACGCCCCGCTGGGCACAAGAGGGGCCTCAGGGCATGGCAGGACAGCCACCTGGGGAAAGCTGCTTCCTGTACCCACTGACTCTGATGGCTCTAAGTCTCCCGCAACTCCGGTAAAGTCCCAGGACCCCGAGCAGCCCCGGGAAGAGCTCCTGGGGCCTCGGGGGAATGAGGCGGCCCAGGCCTGGCACAGCTCCGTGGTGGCACGCCACATCACTCATCATCAAACCAGGCCTCCTGCAACGATTCTCTGTCCTCTCTGCTGCTCTGCCTAGCTCCAGTCTTGTACTGCGGAAGGTGCTGAAGCAGCCCTCAGCCTGTCTCTGGCCTCCCTCTCAGTTTCCCCCTCCACAACTGGGCAGGCTGCTCCCTTCACCCCAACACTCCAGGGCTCCCCACGGCCTGCAAATCAGATCACAGCCCCTAAGCCTGGACTGCAAAGTGCTCCACTTGGCCTCGCCCACCTTTCAGCCCATTTGCAACATGACGCACGCAAGTGAAGTGGACGAGGCTCCGCCTGCACCTGACCCAGCTCCTGCTTTCTGCCTCCTCCTGTCCCTTCTCTCCTGCCCTGTCCCCATCCTGCCTCTGCTTCTGTCCACGTGGCCCAGCCACAGCGCCCTCCTGCCAGCCAACCATGTTCACAAGAAGTTCATGTTCCCCTTAACTCGAGCTTTTATTTCAGCGAAGCTTCAGGGTCACCTGCATGGCCTCTCACGAGTAGGCGGACTTCCCACTCGCTCCACAGGCAGCTTCCAGGGTCTGGGGAGAAGCGGAGGGGGCAGAGAAAGCCGTGCCACCCAGCAGCACAGGGCAGGGCTGGGATTTGCTTGCAGGTAGCAGAGTAACCCAAGCAGACACACACTCGTGCACAAACACACACAGAGAGACACATGGGCACACACAGACACATGCACACACACACGCACACACATACACGCAGACACACACACACTAATGCTCACTCACAGGCAAACAGACGCCCTCGGGTGGATTCATGGTCTGACAGCCGTGCAGGAAATTGTCCCAGGAGGAGCCCAGGCTGTGTCAGGGTCACCTTGACTTCACTATTTTGGAAATGCTGAATTTTGCTGCAAAGTTTTCCTAAAGGGCTTGGAAATGGTCCAGACTGTGCTGTCCTGGAAGTCTCCTGGGGGATCCTTCTTCAAACAAGAGAAAGCTGGAGAGTTTCCAGGCGTTCTGCGGGGGCCGAGGGAGCGTGAGGGCTTCCTCCCATCAGTGTCCGTATTCACAGCGGGAGGCGGCAAACCTCTATCAGCAATTTCTGATAACCTTGCTCTGGGTCGCACGTCATCTTCCCGAAGCGGCAGCCACGGAAGCTGCAATTCAGGCATCAATATCAGAAAATGAGTCATTGCCAGGGACTTCACTGTGCAGTCCCAGAAGTCTTAATTCCAGCAGACAGGGTGACTCCAAAGGGAGATCGTTCCAGCCACTTCCAAGGTGTCTCTTTCTCCATCTCTTCTTCGCATCCCCCACCTGCATCCTTTAAATCCTGTAAACTTCTGGCAACTCCTGGGGGTGCACCCCTCCCTCATTGTGGGGCCGTGGCCTGTGCAGAAGGTGAGCAAGAGTGACCCCTGGTGGCTGCAGCAACGGCAGCACCTCCGGCCTAGGGGGTCAGGAGGGGCGGAGCCCCCAGGCCAGGCATCCCCAAGACGGGCATGGGCTGCAGAGGGTCAGGAGGGGCCAATCCCCCAGGCCAGGCATCCCCAAGACGGGCATGGGCTGCAAAGGGTCAGCAGGGCAGCTCTGCCTTGGCCGTCACCACTGCAGCAGCCTAGCAGGTTTTCCTGGCTGTCTCCACCTGGGGCGGCACCTGCTGCAGCTCCCTGGACAGTGTCGGAATTCACGACTCCTTGCAAACAGTGAGGTCCATGCTCACCCTCCCTCCTCTCCGTGAGACCTCAATGCCCTGGACCATGGACTGGGTGCCTGCGTGGGCTCATCCAAGCTCTGTTTTTGTTTTGTTCTCCTGTTGTGACCCAACCCCTGCTATTTCTGCTGGGCCTGAGGTAAGGTGGACAGGGCGGACCCCGCAGGCGGAGCATCCTGGGGGCCACTCTTCTGGAATCAGATTCCCAGCATGGAGAAGCCTGAATTAACCAGCAGCAGTCTCAGGACAGAGTCTGTCACCAGAACCTGGAGACAGGATGGGTGACTGTGTCCAAAGCCTCATGATTTTTCTTCCTGTGGCAAATTATTCCTTTCCTTAGAAAAAAATACTGTTGGATACTGACACCACCACAAATAATCCAGTTCCTTGGCAGCTCCCCTCATGGGTAAAGGGCCCTAGAAGATGTGTCTTCCAGGAAGATGCACAGACGGCAAAGGCAGGCAGACGGCGGAAATCAGCAGCTTCCACGCCCACCAGGGAAGACCAGCGTCCCCCATGTGGGGCTGGGAGAAGCCACATTGCACCCCAAGAGTAAGGATGGCTGGGGGGCAGTGGGAGTGGTGCTCTAAGGGGCTTCACATGGTCCCCGCACCCCAGGGTGGAGAACTTTCTAAGAGGGAAGGTCGGGACAGCTGTTGTGTGGGTGCCAGCAGTCACTTGGGGACAGTGCCAGCACGGGGGCATGCTGGGGGAGCCTCTGGGAGCCCCAGGAGGCTCTAGGGACACGCAGCTCACCGGCTGTCCAGGAGGAGAACATTCTGAAATGGGCCTCGATGCCCTGGGAGGCCTGGCTAGCTTTTACCCACAGGGGAAGATGCAGGATGTGGCAGTCTCTGGAGGAACCCCAGGCCTGAGTGTGGCGCCAGGGTTTCCTCAGGGACCCCAGGTCCGAGTGTCCTACCCAAGGTTTCCTCAGGATCCTCTCTCCTCCCCTCCGTGCACCCCGCTGACATCACACAGAGGAAGGTGATGTCTCTGGACCCAGCATCAAAGCCCAGGTCTTGGTGGGTGGTACAGAAAGTGTTCCCAACAGTGGGCTGGGGAACGGCCAACCCTCCCGGTGGACCTCAGAGCCACATCTCAGGAACAGGCACTGTGCAGCCCGGAGCAGTAGGGACAGCAGAGGAGGGAGTCCATCCAGAGACGTCTTCTCCAGAAACCACGTTCCCCAAGCCCTTCGCCAAAATAATCGAAACATCCCATGATCAGTTTTGCGTGACCCGAGGAGAAGAGGAACAGGAAATACGTCAGGGCGTGATTTTAAAATGTGCGTGAATATAAACATTCAGCTCTCCGACATAATTAACAATGCCCCAAGGAAAATCCCGTGTATGTCAGTAGGAAACATTTCTGATGCAGAATGAAGGCTACTTGGCGGTGTTCCAGTTCTGTGACTCCAAAGGGCCTGCCCAAGATCCTTCCGAAGGCTCAGATGAGCCCATCTTGGCCTTGCTTTCTAGGAATTTGTAAGTGTATGCGAGAAAAGGTTCAACCCCCTGAAGGATCCCCTCTTAGTGGCCTGTGGAGACCTCATGCACCAGGGATCCTCAGGCTGGGCCTGCCAGTGCTCAAGAGCAGTGACCCTGGGGCTCCTTAAAGGGGCTGGGAGGGTCAGTGTGATTACCATGCACTGATGCTTACTCACTGAGGAGCTCTCAGATTCCATGTTTTCAAGCCTGCTCATGTGCAGGGAAAGCACAGCCTCCATGAGAACAGCACGAACACACGCCCCAACACGTACACCCAAATTCACACACATGTACACGTGCATGTACACACACAGGCATGCACACACACGCATGCACACACACGTGCACACACACACGCACGCACACACATGCACACACATGTGCACGCACAGTCATGCACACACGTGCACGCACACACATGTGCACACACACGCATGCACACACACGTGCACGCACACACACATGCATGCACATACACATGCACACACACAGAGCAACATCCCGCTGCTCCCATCTTTCCTTTTTAAAATCATACATATTTCATTAAGCTCCATGCAGAGTATCTTCTGATTTATGGTAATCGTCAACAAAAGCAAAAACACAGACAATTTTAACCCTGCAGTAGCTGGGAGTTAACTGGCACAAAATCATATAGACTTTTTCTTTAAAAAGGGAGGGGCCTCCGAGCACTCCATTACCAAGAGAGACTGTGAACCTGAGCATTGGTGGCTGTTGTCTGAGGCAGCCCGTGCCAGAAGCGACATCTGACAGAGTGGCCACCCCGCCCTACGTGAGCCCGGCATGCTCGTGGCCTGGAGGACTTTGAGTGAGACTAATTTCCATATCAAACCCAATTTAGATGAAACGTCTTGGTTAAAAAAAAAAAAAGCCAGAGCTTCAATAGCCCCTTGATTAGATTTTCATCTCCTGAGCAGACAAATATGAATATTTATTACCATGAATGCATATTTTTCTCTTTCCATTGCTCTGATCTTGAATATTATCCACTGCTAATTTTTATGAAAATTTGGGCAACATAATGTTTTCACATAAACTGACAGTTCTTGAGATAATCCCGTCATTGTCTGGTTGAAAATGACAGCTTCCGCTTATTCATGTGTTAACGAGGGATTAAATATTGTTTTTCATCCCCGTAATCTAAGATGGACTGGAAATTAAAAACTGAACATTGTATATTAGCAGGGCTCTGAGGACCAGAATTTGTTTGCATTCACTTAGAGACGATCTGTAAATTAGCAGCTTCACAATCAGGCCCTGTGATGTTGCTGCTGAAGGTAGCATCATAAAACGCCACTGAAATTTCTAAAATAAATTCATTACTCTACCTGCCACACACTAAAATCAAAAGGCTTCCATCAGGAAATACGTCGCAAAGAAAAGACAACACTTTGCCAAAGAAGTAAAATTGCAACACGAGTTATGTTGCTTCAATATCAAGAATTTTTTAGGGTCCCCACGCTAGAGGGGGCACTGGCTGCTCCTGGGAGGCGTGAGTCTTGGTCATCATGTGGCGCTGGCAGAAGGAGGACCTCGCACACCCTCCCTGCAAAATCACCCGAGGGACCCGGCCCGTGGGCAGATGCGGCCACATCCTTCTCCAGCTCTGGGGGCAGGCGGGCCGTCTCCATGCTGAGCATCATTGACGGTGACACATTTGTACCATGTGGTAATTTTTACTTTATTGCTATGGCTGGATGGCTCAGACTGAACCATGGATCTGAAGGGTTTTTGGACAAAACTATCCTATTATGCTTCTAAAATTCACGCTAAATTTATTCAGGTAGTTATTCATTAATTCACTCTCCCTGATTGCCTTGGTAGAATTTTTCACTTTTCAATTTGTTGTCTGACATGGTGCAGGAAAATGGCATAGATGTATTCCTTTGAAGCTAGCTTGACCCAACGCTATCTTTTGGAACAAATGATAAACATGCACTCTGAGTTAAATGACACACAAACAGGGTCAGAGTTAGAGCTGAATTGGGTCTCTCCAAAGTGCCTACAGGAAGCCCTCATCCCAGAACTTCTGGATGTGACTGTATGTGGAGATGAAGGTGTTTACAGGAGTCATTACACTAAAATGAGGTCATGAGGGTATGTGGAGATGGGGGTGTTTACAGGAG
>NC_045441.1:146199065-146216591 GCF_002776525.5 Piliocolobus tephrosceles
GGTGTTTACAGGAGTCATTATGGTAAAATGAGGTCATGAGGGTATGTATATATGGGGGTGTTTACAGGAGTCATTACGGTAAAATGAGGTCATGAGGGTATGTGGAGATAGGGGTGTTTACAGGAGTCATTACGGTAAAATGAGGTCATGAGGGTATGTGGAGATGGGGCTGTTTACAGGAGTCATTATGGTAAAATGAGGTCATGAGGGTATGTGGAGATGGGGCTGTTTACAGGAGTCATGATGGTAAAATGTGGTCACAGTCACGAGGGTGGACCTGATCCCATGTGACTGGCATCCTTGTAGGAAGAGGAGATGCAGACACAGGTGCACATAGAGGGGAGAGGACACGAGGACGCAGAGGAGATGGCATCTGAAGCCGAGGAGAGAGGCCCTGGGAGAGACCAGCCCTGCCCACACCTTGATCTTGGACTTCAGCCACCAGGATTGTGAGCAATAAAGGTTTGTGACTGAAGCCCCCCATTCTGCAGTATTCTGTCGTGGCAGCCAGAGAGGATGCACAGGGTCAACATGGCAACACCCCCTCAGTACATGCCAGATGTCTGAGGCCAAGCCCCTGTGACTGCAGGGACACGTCTCTGCCTACGAGAAAGGAGAAGATTTCCTGTTTTCACGGAACATTAAGTCCAAGTGCTTGTCAACAGAAGAAAGTTACTTCTTAAGAATTTTCTTTTTGCTTTATGCTCTCATTAAAAAAAAATAGAGTGGCACTTCAATAAAAGGGTTTGCGCACACAGAACCCTAATTAGACTTTTAACAGATCCTTTGTTTCACAGGAATGAAAGTGAAGGTAAAGTTTCTGTCTGTAAACTACTTAAGAGCTACCAGGGCCCAGTGTCTAGGGTCCTCCACCATCCATCAGTTTCTAGTGTAGGAGATGAGAACACACTACCCCAAAAATGACTGTCAGAGATCAGAATATGCCACCCCAAAAATGACCGTCAAAGAACAGAACACGCCACCCCAAAAATGACTGTCAAAGGCTAGAACACACCACCCCAAAAATGACTATGTGACCAGAACACACCACCCCAAAATGACTGTTGGAGAACAGAACATGCCACCCCCAAAATGACTGTCGGAGATCAGAACACACCACCCCAAAAATGACTATCAGAGACCAGAACGCACCACCCCAAAAATGACTATCAGAGACCAAAACACACCACCCCCAAAATGACTATCAGAGAACAGAACACACCATCCCAAAATGACTGTTGGAGAACAGAACATGCCACCCCAAAAATGACTGTTATAGACCAGAACACCCCACCCCAAAATGACTGTCATAGAACAGAACACACCACCCCAAAATGGCTGTCAAAGACCAGAACACACGACACCAAAAATGAGTGTTGGAGATCAGAACACACCACCCCAAAAACAACTGTCAGAAACCAGAACACATCACCCCAAAATGACTGTCAGGATGCCACCCCAAAATGACGGTTGGAGATCAGAACACACCATCCCAAAATGACTGTTGGAGAACAGAACACACCACCCCCAAATGACTGTTGGAGATCAGAACATACCACCCCAAAAATGACTGGGGATCGGAATGCATCACCCCAAAAATGACTGCCAGAGATCAGAACATACCACCCCAGAAATGACTGTTGGAGATCAGAACACCTCACCCCAAAAATAACTGTCAGAGACCAGAACACACAGAACACACCACCCCAAAATGACTGGCAGAGACCAGAACACACCACCCCAATAAATGTATGCCTTTTTGGCATAAGGATTATTTTGAGAAACTGAAGATACAGGAAAAGCTCTGAAAACAAGTTGATTCTCTTCTACAAGAGAGATCTGTGTTTATAAAGGAATCCTCCATTTCTAAGGGTGGCTCCTTTCTGCACCTGGAAGAGGATGGCTCTCGTCACTGGAAACCCCATCAATGCAGAGGGCTTGACTGAGGGTGCATGACAGGCCTTGCCCTCCCTGACCAGCTTCTCGGGTCCCCTCCCAGGTTAGTCTGTTTTCATGCTGCTGATACAGACACAGTGGAGACTGGGCAATTTACGAAAGAAAGAGGTTTAATGGACTCACTGTTCCACGTGGTTTTGGGGAGGCCTCACAAGGTCAGAGGCACGTTTCACAGGGTGGCAGACAAGAGAGAGCATGTGCAGGGAAACGGCCCTCTACAAACCGTCAGATCTCATGAGGCTCATTCACCCTCACGAGAACAGCACAGGGAAGACCGGCCCCCACGATTCAGTGACCTCCCACCAGGTCCCTCCCACAACACGTGGTAACTGTGGGAGCTACAATTCGAGATGAGATTTGGGTGGGGACACAGCCACACCCCATCACCTCCTCCTTGCTCTTCCAGCTCTGTCTCAGCAGATGACGGTGCTGAAGTCTGAGTCTACGCACCTCTTTGTGACTGACTCGTTTCTCTGGGTATGGCTCATGTATGCAGGAGGGGCACATGAGAATCCACTTCGGCTTGTTTATCTCTTGTGAATCTGTTTTTTGTTACAGGAGTCCACCCCTCCTAGGAACTCAGAAGAACAGAAGAGACACTGCTTTTTCTTCCCCTACACAGAGTAGTAGCCTGAGGCCACTGGCTCAGGCAAAAGGGGAACCTGAGTTGGCCTGGATGCTCGGTGGCTGCCCTGTTACGTGATTATGGAACACGTGATGCCAGGGCGGTCTCAATGCTGGAGCGACAGCCCCCACTGAGGTGGGCTTGGCTCCATGTTCACTGTCTCAGGAGCAAGGCTGCAGCACGTTCCTCCACTCCACAGTGCCCAGGTGGGCCTGGGCTGGGGGTACTGGACACAAGGCATCCTGGCTGCCACCCAGGCCTGGCCTCTCCAGGGCACCTGATGCCCACCCGAGCAGAGAAAGGCACCTGAGCAGAAGGGCAAGGGCTTTCAGAAGGAGAGTCCCTGATGGGTTGCAGATGTACCTGCCTGATACTGGAAACAAGCCAAGTTCCTCCTGCTGGCCCCAACAGGAGAGTTTCTCCTGACAGACATACCTCTGGACCCAGGTCATCAGCATCCATGGCCCTAGCTGGACAATTCCAGGGTTGAAAATGAGGGTTTCCCCCTTGTAGCTCATGAACTTTGCCAGGTAAAAGTTTCACATCCATGGAGTATACCAGGTGTGAATGTGCTATGGATGTAGCTAAGGACATTTCAGCTTTCAGGAATCTCAATGAGAAAAGGAACTTAATTTGATGTGGGGTTTGGCGTAGGGAGTGCGACCTGGCCCTGTCAGGCTGCCTGGGGCTGGCTCAGGCTGCCCGTTCTGCCGTGTCACTTCTCCTGCTTCGGTCTCCCCTCTGTGAAATGTGTTGCCTCTTGGGGACAAGGGAAGTGACACCCATGTGAAGTGTGGAACAGACCCCGGGAGGAAGCATCACATAACCATTGCTGCCAGTGTGCTGTTCTGAGAAAGCTGCAGCAGGAGCTCTGGAGCGTGCAGGATCCTGTTCATTTTCTTCATCCTCTTTAAACAACTCCAAGTCTGATGGGTTGGTCCACTGAAAGGGTTTCTGGATTATTATACACTGAGGGATCTTATGAGCATCCCTAGAGTTCAGCTGTTTAAATAAAAATGAACTTCTGGTCCCACATGAGCCAGGCTCCCTAGGGAACCTACAGGAACAATCTTGCTGTCTCCTAAGACCCGGGCCCAAGGCGGGCCTCCGTTTCTTCAGCGGGAGACATCACCAAGTCCCCACCTTAGACAATAGGCCATGTCCCTGCGACTGAAATCTATATTATGCATATTTTTATAAAAATGCAGCTGAAAATGTTAGAAAAGGGCACAGGGAGAGAGGGAGGCGTGTCGAGAAGCAGGGACTGCTGTTGCCACAGGCAGACATGACTTATTTCATCTTACGTGACTATTTACTCTGATATTGAATAAAAATTGAATGTGTTGCTATGGCAACTGCCACATCACACAGCACCTCTCCTGCCTTTAAGTCACAGAAAGTATTGAGAAGGCATCGTGAGCCAGCGCAGCGTGGAAACCTGTGTGCCATTCATAATTCCAGGAGGAAAAGATGCTGTTTCATAATGAACTCCTATTTGTCAATATGTCAAGTGCAGTTAATTATATCGAAAATACATAGTTTTGTGTTTTTCTTCACTTTTGAGAAACAGAAAAAGAGTGAGAAGAGCAGTAAGCAGCAAGCAGGCTGGTGGGGGGTGCGTCTGAGCCCACCACAGTGGGGCTGCCCCGGGGCTATCAAGGCCCTTGTCACAGAGCCAGGCCCACAGCGGGCCTGTCCTGGGGCCTTCGAGGTCCTCGTCAGCTGAGCCAAACCAGACAAGGGGCTTCTCCTAACCTTCGACCTCCCACCAACCAGCTTGTCTGGGGTCCTCAGATGGGCTGAATGTAGAGCTGCTTGGGCTGGGCTGATGCAAATATTTTAATGCAATTTTGTGCAGCTTTCCCTTTTCAGATGCAAATTAGGAATATTTACCAGTAAACAGCCTTTTCTTAGGACTGAGGCACTTTTGCATTTAGGAGAAAACCGTCTGTCAAGTAATGCATATTAGAATAAAATAAAGTGATGGTGCAGGAAATGACAAAGATGCCCACTCCCCCCACTACCCGCTTCCCCCAGTACCCACTCCTCCCAGTACCCACTTCCCCCAGTACCCACTCCTCCCAGTACCTGCTCCCCCAGTCCCCATTCCTCCCAGTACCCGCTCCCCCAGTATCCGCTCCTCCCAGTACCCACTTCCCCCAGTACCTGCTCCCCCAGTACGCACTTCCCCCAGTACCCGCTCCCCCAGCACTCGCCTCCCCCAGTACCCGCTCCCCCAGTGCCTGCTTCCCCCAGTACCCGCTTGCTCTTGGGCTTCTGAGCTGGGATTTCACAGGTTCCCTGAGACTCTCACTATCTTGTGCGGTGGGAGTGAGTTTCTGGAGCGAGAGTCCCCGGTTTTTCTTGGGCTCACAGAGGGTCTGAGGTGACTGGAGTGTTACACCCCAGTCACCGCAGCCTGGTTCTTTAGCCTTGGCACTAGGGACGAGCCGCAGAGTGAGATGTAGGGTCCAGTGGTCCCCCCAGGCTTCTATCCATGATGTGACCCAGCATTGCCATCAAACACACTGTTACCTTCGCAAGCTCAGATCAGTCACCTCACGCAAGAAAGCCTGTGAACTCTGACACCTCAGGCTTTTTAGATCCACCACCTGGAGCCTCAGGAGCTATGCTCTTCAGATACTCCTGAACCCACCGCTCTCGCTGCATCCTGACAAACCTACCTCTGACCACGCGAGCTTCTCTTCCTCCTGGGAGCTGCTCCGGCTCCAGGGGCCCCGTCAGGAACGTGTGGCCGTGCTGTCTGCCCCACCAGCCCATCCTGCACCCCCACCCACATCCACTGCCCCTTCTCTTGAATCCCCAAACACAGGCCCTCATCGAAAGTCCAGCAGTGATTTCAAACCTTTATCATGTCCCGGCCTATGCGCAGCACCGTGCCACACAGAATCTTCACGGGTGTCTGATGACTTTGGTTACTGTGAGCGTTCCACACGGCGACCACAGTCAACAGGTCACAGAGCCCGCCCATGTCCCCGACGGTGGCTGCTCCCTTCAGGTCCCCATGTTTGCTAATGTGTGTGTAAGCACCTTTGCTTTGGTTACATATTTTCTCTTTATTTAGGTTGTAAAAAGTGGTACTAAAGGTAAAATGGGATAGAACTAGATACACACATTGTTCCAATCTCAATCTCCTTGTTTTGCCATAATTGGCTTTTATAATTACCCAGACGTAACCACCAGGGGAAAACCTCGCTGGGTAGGGGATACGTGAGACTTCTCTGTTATAACTTTGCAATTCCCTGTGAATCTATAATGGTTCCAAAATAAGAAGTCAGAAATGATATGAAAACTTTTGGACAAAGGGAAAAACTCACTTCCAATTCCACTGAGAAAAATAAAATCCAAAGCCCCCAACTGATGGAATGACCCACTCTTCACCAAGAGGACCCCAGAGAAACCTTAAAACTGAGTTGGGACCGTGACAGGATGAAAGTCAGACCTGCCTCGTTACCTGCCCCCATCGCTAATGACCACCAGGCTTCCTTCCCTGGGTTCAGACCCGCCTGGTTACCACCCCCTCTCAACTAATCACCACCAGGCTTCCTTCTCTGAGGGCTGAACAGAAACCAGACCTTTAGAGAGACTCCATCCCTGATATCCACCAAGTGCCTGAAGCTACTCTTCCTTTCACGGTTTCAACCCAACAACCAATCAGCATTCCTTCCTCATAAGAAACCCCATTCACGGAGTGCCTCTGGCTGGTCTGTGGAGGCTGCACAGGGAGGGCCTTCATGTCCCCCGCTTCACCTTTTGATGCAGAATGCCCAACTGTAATCTGTTTACATGTTAAGCCTCCATCCCCCAGTGAACACGGGATGCATTTTGCACACGTTAGCTGACCGTGCATGCCCGTGTCTCCTCTTCATGAATATTCACAGCTCCTCCCATAACCTGCGGAATGTGTATACTTAGCCACCCGCTCAGCAAAACTTCCTGTTCCCTTTGCCTCTCACTAGAAGTTCCTGTTTCTGGCTTCTGGCCGGAGGCTACGCTTCCCAGCTGGTCAGGATGGCCGCCCTGCAGGATGCAGTTCTTCATGAGGAACGAAGTTCTCCTTCCCCAATCACGAGCCTCGTCATTCTTCTGCTGCCACCATCAGCCCCATAAGAGCTGCTCTCTTATTCGCCCATTACGTACATGGGCTTCTAACATCTCTGTGCACACATGTGTTTACACAGCTGCCTTTAAGTTTAGAGTTTTCAAAATTTTTAATGAAATCACAGAACTTGATTTGACTGTTATGATGAGTTGCCTTGCTATCGTTTTATATTTTAAGTCAGCTTTTTTTTTTTTTTTGGCGAAGGTTTTGTTTTTCTGACTTCCTTGCTGGGTGGAGTGTCTTCTTAGGATAAATTTCTGGGAGTTTGATTACTGAGCCAAAGGGGAAGAGTTTCTGTTTGTTGGTTCACAGATGACCCCTGCTGTCCTGCCTTCTGAAGAGTCAGACTTATTCACCCTGCCTCCCACAGAGTGTACGTATATGAGTTTCATAACATGTAGTTTTTATTTATAAAACCAAAACTGTTGTTCATAAGCAACCTTCAGTACTAATCTTAAAAATAGGACTTTAGGCTGGGTGCGGTGGCTTACACCTGTAATCCCAGCACTTTGGGAGGCCGAGGCGGGTGGATCACAAGGTCAGGAGAACGAGGCCATCCTGGCTAACATGGTGAAACTCCGTCTCTACTAAAAAATACAAAAAATTAGCCAGGCGTGGTGGCTGGTGCCTGTAATCCCAGCTACTCGGGAGGCTGAGGCAGGAGAATGGCGTGAACCCGGGAGGTGGAGTTTGCAGTGAGCCGAGATCACGTCACTGCACTCCAGCCTGGGCAGCAGAGCAAGACTCCATCTCAAGAAAAAAAAAAAAGGACTTTAGACTTAGGATGTGATTGGAACATCTACAGATTTCTCACCCCATTATAGCTGTGACATTTCACCTGCCCCCAGCACCACAGGGCCTCTGGTCTCACATAAATCATTTTGGCTGGAGAGCCCTTTGCAAGTGGTCTGCTTGCAACTCCCCTCCTCACCTGTTGGCATCTCCCAAATAGCATTTCTTCCAGCCAAGAGCCTTATCCACTCACCGGGACCCACCTGAAACATCTAATGCACCTGAAAAGGCAGAGTCGTGCTGCTGGGCCCTGCAGAGCAAGAGCTGTTACCCTGACAAGCAGGGGCAGCTCCTCCCCACCTCCCCACCTCCTCACTCCGGCTCCCTTCACCTGTGGGCAAAGGCCCCCCTCTGTCCTGTCCTCTCCTGGGTCACGCCTGGGTGTGTAGAACCAGGCATCTAGTGAGGTGGGCAGGAAATCTGCATCTTCACAAGAGCCCAGGGAGAAGGTGCATGGCCATGTTGGGCCACCACGGCTGCTATGTTCCTGCTATTGACTTGACCAAAGTGTGCATTCAATGTCCAAGTTCCTCTTGGTAATCCCCAAGCAACTGGGTAGGAGCTGCGTACAGTAGCAAACCTCTTTCCACAGACAGGAAATGACAGGGTGGAAGCGGGGGCAGGAAACAAAGCTGGTTTCAAACACATCCATCGTGCATCTCAGTTCTGCTCCACTGCTTGCTCCCTGTGGTAAGTGCCGAGCATCCGCACTCCCCACCCCCAGCCCCCACCCCAGGTAACACACATCACACAGGAAATTCACATTATTCACGGGGTGGATTCTCACCCCCGCCCCCCACCCCAGGTAACACACATCACATGGCAAATTCACATTATTCACGGGGTGGATGCATGACCATAGGTTCATAGACTTTTAAGGGACTTTTGGGATCCACATATTCTTAGCTACAGAATCCTTTCTTGGAAGAAAGTTTCACCCAGAAGCCCAATGAGCAACAGCAACAGAAGCTTGGAGCTTGCTGAACTGGAGCGTGAGGGTGGCGCGAGCTGAGCAGGGATTCACACCCAACTGCCTCGGAGGCCCCGGGGTTTCCTGAAGAACCATCTTACGACCTCTGACCTCAGCCCACACTGAACAGAGAGAAGGCTCCCTCGGCAGAGATGGGGGGCTCTTTGCCACCCTGGCAGCCCCCAGTCTGAGCAGCTCCTCCCCTCAGCTGCTGCTCAGATCCCTCTTGTTCACGCTCTGAGCCCGCAGGGGCTCTGCCCAGACTCGGGGTTGGTCACTTGTCACCGACACGCTGGGTACGACACCTCTCTGCTCTATCACGATGCTTAGAAGCTAGAACGCTGGGCAGGGCACCTCTCTGCTCTGTCTATCATGATGCTAAGAAACTAGAACACACCCCTAACTCCGGATACAACTGAGAAGGCTGTAGCCATGGATCTGCCTTTATCCAGATTGTTTTTCTTCCAAACTTTTGAGTTCTGCTTTTTGGTGATTATCACTCTCCTTTGGAAAAAAACATGGCTTTATTAATTGGAATAAAATGCAAACACTTTTCAAGATATCAGAAATTAGATTTTGAAGTACATCAAAATGCCACCCATCTATGAGGGGTGTGTATCTGCACTGTAATCTGCTCATTTCCTTTAAATTTTGTTTTGAGATATTTCCACTTGGCTTAAAAGGTTTTAATTCCACTATCTGTCATCACGTGCGTTAAACGCAAGTGCAGGCGAGAGATTTTGTAAATGCTATTAGATTTCTGTAATCAAACTCTGCTTTATATTCCAGAGTCAGGGATTAGAGTTTTAAATACATTTTAAAAATCGGAATCGTCAAATTCAGGCTTAATACTGAATAAGGCAACTCAAATTAGAAAAAAAGTCATTAGCTTTTAAATAATTTCTCAACTTGTACCCCTTTCTCCCATTTTCACCACCGCAAATCTACTCCAAATATATAAACCTCCTTCCCTCTCCCAGGAGCAGCCTCCCCATGGAGACGGGCAGAGATGAAGCGGGAGGCACAGATGCTGGGCTTGAGGGCCTGCTGGGCACGACGTCCATGGAGTCAAGAGCTCGAGAAGAACTCTCTTTTGAAATGTAAAATGGCCACGTGGAGAAGGACGGCGCTCCAGGAGCTGGTCTCCAGCATTTAGTGGAACGAGGAAATATCTGGAGATGGCCAGGAAGATGGGCAGGTCGGGGTGGATGAGCTCCTTGTGGCCAGATCGTAACCAGTGGGTGAAATAAACATTACTCCAGGGTTTCGTCATTTTCTGTCCCAGGGATGATGGAGCTTCTGCCCCTGGGAATGGCAAGGTCCATCCTCTGCTCGCTCAGAGGCCAGAGAGGACACAGGTCGGACGTGGATGGAAGCAGAGGCGTGGTGCCGTGCAGGTGAGCTCCTGCTCCTGCCCTCGGCCCCCACGGTCCCCCGCAGGAAGCCCATCAGCCCAAGTCTAGGCAGAACCTTCCTGCCCACACATGAGATGGCTGGGCATCGGGGGTGGGCAGAGGCCAATTCTTTCTAGAGTTAAATAGTCCACTTCACAGATAATCTGAGCAGCAATTCAGACTTCCATGCATTGAATCAATCTACTTCCTAGACAGAGCTTCACGAGGAAAAGTGATGCCATTTCCAATAAGAGATGAGAAAACCTAGGGGGAGAAACGGGCTCTGGCAGGAAGCTCAAGAGCCCTGTGTGGTCCACATTAAGTGTGAGCCTTCCCTGCGGATCTCCTAGGAGAGAAATGGAGGCGGCCTGTGGCCACACACGTCTGTTGCTCAGTGAACGGGTCAGGGCTGGAGACACAAGCTGGGGATCATCACCGAACAGATGATATAAAAAGCCAGGGCCCAGGTGAGCTCCCCGCAGGAGAGAGCACAGGCAGAGAGGAGAAGGGACCCAGGCCCTGGAGTGTCTGAGCTGTAGAACTCACAGAGGAGGAGCTGGTCAACGTGAAGGGAACAGAGATGGCGGTCGCCCCAAGGGAGTGCAGAAAGCAATGCAGGTGACAGCCGGGTTCTGCCTTCAGAGGAAACAACGGGCCTTATTCCTCGATGCACCTCCAGCTCCACCTGGAATGGGAGCTCCGTAATGGAAGGTTTGTCTGTTTTATTCACTGCTGTAGTTTCAGTTCTTAAAACCTGCCTGACACATATAAACATCTAGGAGTGAATGAACAGCTCACTAAACGGAGGCTGAGCAGGGACCCTCAGACACGCACATCGAAATCCCACATGACACACGGCATCAGCTCTGAAGAGCACGAAGCCACGAGCACAGGAAGAAAGGGGATCTCCAGATTCCACCGGAGAGGAGCCATTGAAACCAGGCGTGACCGGGAGCTGCTGCTCAAGTGGCTCTTGGACATTCGGAACCTTTCCTTGGATCCCAGTGTGTGGAAGCCGAGAGCTGGGGTGTGAGTTCCGACAGCCACACGAGGACAGCGCATGCGGCCTGGGGGTGGATGGAGATGGGGACTCCACATGAGGCCCAGGACCTTGAGGACCTGCCTCCCTCAAGATTGAAGCCCAGGAACAGACCACCCACCAGCTGGGGAAGTCGGTGGGGGCTGACCCCAGACCTGTACACATGCCAGAGCCAGGTCCACACTTCACTGAACTGCGCAGAAACTCCCAGGGGGACAATTGACACGAAAGTGGATCCGCTGGGACAGTGAGGGCAAAACTTCTTATCCAGAAACTCTCACATACAAATTCACACTTCAGTATCATCAATCCCTGCAGAAGGTAAGCTCACAATTCTAAAGAAAGATTTCATCAACCACGGAAGAGGACAGACCCGCGGGAGGGGCTCAGCCGACGTGACGAGCAGGAGTTGTAGAAACCTAAGACTAGGAAACAGCCAGAGGGTGTGGACGAGACCGTAAAATAAGTAGGTTTAAAATGATTGAAAAGATAAAAGACGGTGTCGAACACATAATCAAAGCAGAAGGCATTTGATAAATTACTAAATAAAAAGTTTTTCTAAGTGAAAAATACAGTAACCAAGAGAAAAGTACCCAACATTTGAGTTTTACAACAGATTAGACATGGAGGAGGAGGGAACGTGGGAGACAATTTCAGGAAATAATCCATCATGTAGCGTCGAGGGAGGGAGAGGCGAAGGCGTGACAGAGGGTGCTGAGATACGGTGGACGGAGCCAAAAGGTCCAACCCCTGCCTAATCCAAATGCTGTGGGGGCGTCAGGACCACGGTGAGAATGACAGTGAATGTTTACGAGTGCTCACTCGTCTGCACTCCGCCACCCAGAAACCTGCACACAACCCGGTGGTGCGGGTTCTGTGATGACCCCCGTTTGTCAACAGAGGAAGGAGAGTCACGGGGTGAGCACAGAGACCACGGGAGGCCACCGTGAAACAGATGGCGAGGGGCAGCTCTGCAGAGTCAAGAAGGGGCCTGAGTGAAAGGGAGCACCAAGTACAGCACAAAACCCAGATCCCCCAATCCAAGCGGGGAGTGCCCGGACATCACAGGTGCCCAGCGGAGGACGGGAGGAGCTGGGAGGACGAAACCCAGATGCCCCGATCCAAGCGGGCAGTGCCCGGACATCACAGGTGCCCAGTGGAGGACGGAAGGAGCTGGGAGGCTGCAGCCACAGCGTCCAGGCCCTGTGGCTCCTCTAGTATGGGAAGGGCAGTTCTGTTCTGAAAGGGTGGCCATGGAGGTGCTGTCCTCCAGGCCCAAGTGTGTGTGGGAAGGAGCTCCGTCCTGAGTGGGCGGCCAGGGAGGCGCTATCCCCCAGGCTCATGTGTGCATGGACAATAACATCTGACCTTCCATGCTTAAGAGGCAAAGTGCGGCGAGGCACACAGCAGAAGCCACTTGGGCTGGAGCTGCCCAGTCAGTGACTCCGCCTCTCACCATGTCCTGCCGCTTTCCTGGAGTGGCCAGAGTCCAGGTTTCAATGAGGAAGGTGTGTCTGGACACCAGGCACCACACTGGTCACCTCCCAGATGAACCCCAGAGTCTCCCATTCCCCGTCCCCCACCCCTGCCCCTCCAGCCCTCTCAGGGCAGAGCCTCCTTCATGGTCACAGGACCCACCTCCCTGCCCACCACAGCCGCTTCTCACGGGGCCTAAATATTCCACAGTTCAGCAGACGGTCCCAGCCTCGACGCGTTCTCTGACCAGATTACAGAGACGGCTCTAACCTGAGTCCATCTAGATTTGTCCCTAATTCCTGGACACCATTATCCCTGTAGGAATGACTTAGCACCAAACACCACCCCATGTAATGAGCTCAGAGGGAGAGGAAAAGCAGGAGGACACCACAGCTCCTTCCACATGTAGGAGACACACGGCTGCCAGTGTGACATGGGGTCACAGCCGCCCCCCACCTCGAGGCCACTTGGTCCCTCCGCATCAGTCACTGCACCTTCTGTGGGATGCAGGTGGCTCTCGGCAGCCGCCCAGACTCTTGGCTTCTTTCTCACCCTTCGCTGGGTGCTAAAGACACAGAAAGACCAGGGCATCACCGGCTGCCCAACACCTCATTCATCCAGCACGAGCCAGGAAGGCATCGAGAAACACCGAGAACAGGAGCACCTGTCGGGGCCGTGAGGCCAGTTTCCATCGGTCACTGGCTGCTCTCCTCTCCAACACCCTGCCCGTCATTTAACCGAGATGCAGACATTTTCAAAGCCCTTCAGGCTCTCCTTAAGCAGGCACTGCATGGGAAGCGCAAGAATCTCTGTTTGGGAAGAGCAGCCAATTAAGCAGCTTCTTATTTCAAGAGCCCGAGTCTCGGGCCTGGTGAGGACGAGATTTCCCCACAGAAGCGGCCTGTCTTTAAGTGGCTCCGCAGAGGGCGGTTCTGCTGTGTAGCAAGCACACTCATAAATAAGCGCTCCTTCACAGTTAATTATCTCTAATGGCGAGTGCTGTGAAACCCGAAATCTCAAATGCGAGAGCGCAGATTGGTTTCGGTCCACACTGACTTACGAGTGGCCACACGCCATTCCTGAGAGGAGGCGCATCCGCGCTCTGTGTGCAGTTCATTAAGTTGTCATGTGAGGGGAGAGTGCCTGTGGCAATGGCTGCTGGCAGAGCCTGGCCGACGCCTCTCTGACACCAGCATGGTGAGGTTTGGACACACGGGGGCTTGATAGATCTTCAAAGATATTATGGAAGCATTTCCCGTTTTATATCACCTCTCCCAAATATACGTCCTTCGATATTGAAGATACAAGCCTGTCCCACTGCATCCCAGGAGCAAAGAGAAATCTGTCTAGCCCATATTCGTTTTCACACACTCAGCAACTACAAAACAGCTGAAGAGGGGAGGAGGTGCACGTTTTCTGAAGGCGTCTCTGTTCTTCTTAGCATTGATGCTTTTTCTTGTGGGGATACTAAATTAGGACGTCAAAGGCCCTAAGACATCATTGAACTCTCCAGGCACATTTTGTCCCCGTTTCCCACCCAGAGAGGATGCTCCTGCCGCAGCCCACCGGTCCTCCCCGGGAAACAGGACCTTGGCTGAATTAACCTGCAGGTCCAGCCTCTGTTCTCACGGTGTTCGCCAGCACCCAGACGGCATCGCCGATCTCAGAGCAGACAGCACCCCTCCCGTTACTCACCGACCCGACTCCGGTTTGAAGAATTTTCAGTCCAGAGGTTTCCTCCAGTTTGTCTTTGTTGTCAACTGTTAGGAAAAATCAAAAAGCACAGGGGTCAGGTTGGAGAGGTCCTCGGTCTCCGGGCACCTCTGAGCATTTTTCTCCATTGAAAAATTCAATTACACGACTGCTTGACCCATCTACCTTAATGGAAGGGTCATGAACAGGCACAGAATTAGAACCTGAACGAGGCCCCATTTTCCCACTGACCACTGGGTTCCCCTCGGGCCAGCTCAACTGTGCGCCTTTGGTTCCATCTAGAAAGGGATGTCCCACCAGGACCCTAGGACTACCGTGAATCACTGATGAGAAATATGTAGACACACTCTGCAAACTGCAACATCTTATTTTAAAATTACATAATCGTTCGTAGCTGTATAATTACTGAGAAATATGTGTCATTAACCAGCATTAGGTGTTGATAAAAAGACTCCCCAGAAGGCCAAGTCGAACGTGTGTATTTCTGTCATCAGCACCACCAGCTATTCTGCGGCCTCTTGTTCATGCCCTGACAGGAACATCCTATAATAATTTAGCTCTCATAAAAGCCTCACCCTGGTTTTCTCCTGATGTAGAATGAGGAAGACTTTCAGAGAATGAATTGCACTCGATGGCAAACCACGGGAAATGAGCTCTGGAAACAATTAGCAGATGGAAATGAAACCTCAGTAATCCCAGCACCAACACAGCAAACCCACCTGCCCCACTTCACAGAGAGGATGGATGTCACAAGGCAATTGACCTTGGCTTACGAATCTGTGGAAATACGCGTTTGCATAAAGCCCTTGTCGCTTTGGAGATGAAAACCAGAAAAAAAATGGAATTTCACTGCAAACCCTACGAACGAAGAGGCCTTGCAATTGTGATTAACACAGGATGAGACAGCAGGAAAATATCAATTACTCTCACCCCTTATTGTAGCACCCCTGTGTTAATCTGGGGTAATGAAATTACTCCTTTCGGAGGGACGTGAATGAGATCCTGTTACAGCCTGCCCTTCCCACCTTTGTGGCCTCTCCGTTGTCTTATGGAAAGTTTTTCCCTTCGAGCAAATGCATATTATTTTTTACATGTAAGTAATTACCTACTGTGCTGAAAGAACGAGGCAGACAGAAAACTGTGCTAAAGCAAAACTCCTTTAAAGCTTTAGGCTGGGGTGGGGTCCCGGGGAGGGGAGGGGCGGACACGGACGTAAGCCTTGGGTGGCAAGAGAGCTATACGGTCATCAGTGCTGATGTCCTCCTGCAAACAGAGGAGACATCTGACTGATCGGCTCGCTTCCCTCAGGTGGGTGATAGCGGACTCTTTTAAGCAGGCTGAGGAACGGAAAGTGAACACAAAAGCAACCTGAGAACCACCCCAGTCACTGCTGCAGAGCATCACCGATGTCAGGGTCAGGAATGAAACTGGCAGCCCAGCCCACAGTAATGAGAAAAATCCAGTCCACGGGGAGCAAGCTTTTCCCGGGAAGGGCAGGTAGCAACTGGGTCAGGCTCGGCAGGCCCACGGCTCCGACTTAGCTACTCAGCCCTGCCTTGCAGTGTGGAGGCAGCTGCAGGCCACGCCTAAGTGGATGGTCGTGGCTGTGTTCCAATAAAACTTTATTTACAACAGCAGACAGTGGGTCTGATTTGACCTGCAGGCTGTGGTTGCCAAGAGGTTGCCCGGCCCTAGTCCATTCTCCACACTGCCCAGGGTGTCACGAGCAGTCAGTCTAAGGCTGTCTGTCCATCCTTGAACTCAACATCCAGACCTCTTGTTCCAAATCCAGACCCTTCAGTGGTGTCCCCTGCAAGCACGGAGAACTTGCCTTGCTGGCCCTGAGGTCCCGGTGGCTCTCCTTGTCCAGCTATTGGGCTTTTCAGCATATTTCAGGCGTTCTCTGTCCCCTGCCAGGATGCTCTGAGCTCCTCAGTCTGATGAAAACACAATCCTCTTCCCAGGCAGCTCAGGCCCCACATGTGCTCAGAGACACCCCCTTCTTCACCATCCTCAGCCCGGCCCTGTGTGTCTCACAGTTCATGGTGTGCAGGCTGCCTGTCCCATGCACAACAGAATTGTGAATTGTGGCACCGGGTAATTTCTGCTCTGTGTAAATGCTCCTATCACGGCTGACTTCAGCACTCACGTGAAACTACTAAAGGGAAGGGGTAGAGACACTGTCTTAGTCCGTTTGTGTTGCTGTAAAGGAACACCCGAGGCTGGGCAATTTACAAGGAAAAGAGGTTTCTTTGGCTCACGGTAATGCAGGCTGCACAAGAAGCATGGCACAGGTGTCTGCATCTGAGGATGCCCCAGGCTGCTTCCACCTGCAGTGGAAGGTGAAGGGAGCCGTGCAGTGTACAGAGCTCACACGGGGAGAGAGGAAGCAGGAGAGGGCGAGGGAGGGCCAGGCTCTCGTTAACAGCAGCTCTCATAGGAGCTAAGAGAGAAGAAGTTGCTGACCTCCACCCGGGGAGGGCACGAATCCATTCAGGAGGGATCCGCCCAGCCCCATCCGCCCCTCCCCGATGATCCAAAGGCCTCCCACCAGGCTGTGCCTCCAACCTGGGGACCGAATTCCAACATGAGGCAGGGCGGGGCCAAACAAACCAGACGCAGAGCCACACATGGGAACTGATTTTCAACATGATGCTTGGCAGGGCCGAACCAAGCAGACGCCCAATCGCACATGTGGAGTGAATTCCAACATGAGGCACGGCGGGCCGAACCAAGCAGACGCAGACTTGCAGGTGCACAGGAAAGAGTTCCCACCGTGCAGACACGGAGGACAGAAATAATCTCAAGGGCGCTGATGACATGAAAATGTAGAAAACCAGTTATAAAATGGTGAGCTTGAGTATTGATCGCCTCTGCTCTTAAAACAGTTTATTTAAGTGTGTTTTTATCATTCAATGTTTCACAATGGCTATATGAATAACGGGCTCACAAAATTCCTGAAAAAGTAAAACTAGTTCTGCCGAGTGGCTGCAAACGGCCCCCATGCTGCTGGCACAGTGCTTTGTTTATTCCCCAAGTGGGCCTTCCTGTCCGTGTTTCCTTGGTTCTGAAATGCACATTTCCCCCAGCTGAAGTGGGGTCGCAGCGTGGGCCAGTGCGGTGATGACTCAGCAGTTCCCACTGCCCCGAATAGGCGGCGCAGCAAGGCGCATCCTTGGAGGCCTTGAGGAGGGAATGAGTCCTTGTTTCTACCTGAGCACTTTCTACTGGGGCCTCCCAAGAGGCCCGGAACGCGCGGCAGCAGAACTTCCAGAAAGGGCGTCGCTGTGGCCAACAGTAACTCAGAGGATGATCTTGTTGGCTACAGTGGAATGCCCATGAGAAATGCTGTGTGGCCAGCCTGGAGAGCACGTGGGGAGAGCACGTGGGGAGAGCACGTGGGGACCAGCCAGCGGCGGCCTGGAGAGCACGTGGGGA
>NC_045441.1:146216601-146224576 GCF_002776525.5 Piliocolobus tephrosceles
AGAGCACGTGGGGACCAGCCAGCGGCGGCCTGGAGAGCACGTGGGGACCAGCCAGCCGCGGCCTGGAGAGCACGTGGGGACCAGCCCTGCAGTGGCCTGGAGAGCAGGTGGGGACCAGCCAGCGGTGGCCTGGAGAGTACGTGGGGACCAGCATCGTGCTGTGGAGATGCTCAGTGGAGGGGCTCTGAGTGTGACACGTGTCAGGATTCTTTAACCCGCTGATCACTAAAACTCCTTTTAGATGCCCATGCAAGAGTGAGGCTGATAAATGAGTCTGAGAGATTGTTCAATAAATACAAGATCATCTGAGGTGATTCCAAAGCTTGTGCTGTGGTTCAGTGGCACTGTCTCTGCTCTTCACTGGCCCTGAGCTGAGAAATGGTTTCTAAGTCAGTGAAACAGGCATCGTGGTGAGTTCCAGGCAGAGCTGCCTCCCGAGCTGACTGTGAGCCTCTTGACAGGCAGGGTTCTTCAGGGTCTATGACTGCACTTTGATGCTTAGGGGCCTGTGTTCTTTCTTCACCAAATGCATCAAGACTGCTGCAAAGGACATGATTTGGGGCCACCATCCTAAGCAAATTAATGCAAAAGCAGAAAGCCACACGCCGCCACACACTCTCACACGGAAGCGGGAACCAGACATCGTCAGAGAGCCACACGCCACCACACACTCTCACACGGAAGTGGGGACCAGACATTGGGTACTCACAGCCGTAGAGACGGGAACAACAGACACCGGGGAATGTAAGAGGGAATGTAGAGGGAGGCGGGAGGAGAGGGCTGGAACTGCCTCTGGCGGACGTGCTCACTACCTGTGTGACGGGAGCAAGTGTACCCCAAACCTCAGCATCACCAGTATGCCCAGATCACAAGCCTGCACATGTACTCCCGGAATCTAAAATAAAAGCTGAAAATTAAAAATACGGATAAGTAAACAAATGTGCTACCGACAACCCTCCCAGCACGCCCCGGGTGCTGCCTGGCAAGCCTGACCCTGGACCTTTTAAACTTTAGTTCAGTCCGTTTAAATCAGCAATTGAAGCAAACAACCTGAATTAATTTTTTTTTTTTAAGTACTGAAAGGTTTTAAGAGAGTACAAGGGACAGTTTCATTCTCGAGCTAATCTGAGACCGCAGTGTAAGTCAAAATCGAAGTCACAGAGTAAAGTAATTGAAAAGTAATGAAGCTGGCAGTGGCTACGTTCCCGCCACACGCCAAGTGCTGGGGCCAGCGCTTCCCACACTTCCATCCCTCTCCCCGTCCACGCTGTGGATTCCCAGGCACACTTCCCCAGCAGCTGGGAGGACCACGCGGGAGCCTCTGAGCCAGCACGGCCCAGGTCTCAGCACCCAGCAAGCAACGAATCCATGGCCCTCGTGGTGGCAGCTGTTTTGCTGCATGTGTTGTGACCGGGCCACTGTCATTCCTAAGGAGAAGGTGCCATCTCTGCTCCGTGTCTGAGACTGCAGTGTGTGCTGGTCTCTGGCGCTATTAACTCGCTGATCAGTGCTTCTGCTTGTGTTCTGAACGTCAAACATCAGCTGAAGCATCGCTCGACGACTGCTCCGGGTGACTCAGCTATCAAGGTCTTCTCCCCACAGCGGAATCGCTGTCCCACCCCAACAGCACCCACAGCAACAGCATAAACATCACCAGGATTCTCCTGATTTCTTCTGTTTCCCAGGAGAGAGTCTGTTCCTTCCCCCACAGGCCGGTTCCCTCACAGGAGGAGTGAGGGACTCCGCAGGCTGCTTCTCAGCGCCCATAGGCTCCCAGTGTCACTGCTCCCTCCCCGAGGCCTCGCACACCGTCTGCTGAGTGACGCCGCCCAGCACTCTGCTGGGCACTGACATGCAACCTGCCAGCTCACGTCAAGAAACTCCACCATCCTCTGGAAAGCCCGGCAGTGCCCTGAGGAGGTGCCGGGGAGTCTCACAAAACACAGAATCTGGGTCCCAGAGTCCCCAGAGTCCAGCTTCTTGCCAGGGAAATCTCTTTGGAGATTGCCGAGTGCTTTTGGGGGTGTCTGCACGTTCCCTTGGTGCTGTGGAATGAGGCAGTGTCTGTGGGTCATCAGCTGACTTCATGGGGTCCTGTGTTCCGGCCCCTTTCGGCGATGCCTGTCCTCACTAGTTCACTTTCTGACTTTGAGATTTCTCGCTGGTGGAGAGAATTGAAACACAGAGAGGCTGCACTTCCCTCCTCCTGCGCCGTCAATGCTGCACAAGGCAGCCTCTGCAGCACACCCCTGTGGTTTGTTGCTTTAGATTTTTTTTTAACCTCAAATACGCCTAAAAGGAAAAACAATGCCTCGTGGTCCCCAGCATCCTGTGGGTCTCAGGCCACCCTGGGCACCTCTCAACATTATTCCTGCATCCTTGATGCCCTACCGGATTTCCCTAAACGGCCGCGTGGATTCCCTTTTCCACCCTGCTGGTGGAATTGGGACACGTGTTGAACTCTGATCCTGACGCATCTGCACTGGGGAGTCCGCCGTCCTCTGACGGGACATTTGCCCACACATGTCTAACCGAGGACTCACACCTACTCCTTTTAAGTCTAGAGTAAATGCTTGCTGATTCTCAGTGTTCTTCCGTTCCTTTTTATGAACTCCATGACAACACTGCCAAGTTTTAAGTCTCTGCTAAACATGCTGAAGGAGGAAAAAAAGAAAAAGTCTGCTTCAGCCAGATGTCCATCAAATGCCAGGTCTGAGTTATGTTTTGAGCTGAGCTCTGGGCCTCCCGAGTCTGTCAGGCCAGGGCGTGGAGACAGTTGGAGAAGCTGCCTTAATAAAGGCACAGAACAACAGAGAAAGCCCGTTTTTATCTTCATGGGAGACAAAAAGCGTTTCCAAACACAAAAAAGAAGTCCTTTAAAATTAAATTCACTAGATGAAGGATATGCAAATTACCTGAAGAAGCGGAACCCTATAATGTTCTCAAAATTCTGCAATAGCCTATTTAATGAGTATTTTAATTTATCAGACTAATTCTTTGCACTTGACAATTTATGCAGCATTCCATATAATTAAGCACGCAGCTACAGTGGAATAATTTTGCCTACTCTCTTTATCCTCGTTATTTTAACCTGAAAGAATGTGCAGAAGTCTCTTCTGTAACCTAATTACAATGGGGATCGCTTAATGGCTTTGCTCCATTAGAAGGTGGGGGGGAGGGAGAGCCCCCAGGCCCAGGGTGAAGCTGTCACCTGGAGCCTGGCCAGCTTTCTGGACAGCACCACTGGCTTCCTTAGGAAGGGTCCTCCTCCCTGAGGGGGTGGAGCCTGGTTTCTGGCCGAGCTGAAAGGACACCCCCAGGGTAAGATCTGCATCCTGTGCCACAGCTACCACAAACAAGCTGCCTCTACGCTGCCACTTTCCACCCAGGGCCCCCGTGCAGGGGGTCAGCATCTCCGGGTAATTTGGGGACCTCTGAGGACTCTGCCCCTGCCATGAGTCAGCTTTCCTGAAGCTGGAAGCCACCGGTCAGGATTCTCTGTGCATGTCAGCAAGGTGCCCAGCCGAGGGCTTTCCTTAACGTGGACGTCATTCCTGGGAAGAGGAAGGGGAATGAGCTTTGAAGGAAGCTGATTCAGTGATCGGAGCTCGGGCCCCAGCCCGCACCTCCTTTCCTTTTTGAATATCCCAGGGTGGCCACAGAGCCCCTGGGAGTGCACAGGCCTCCTGGGCCCAGGCGAGCTGCCCTGTCGCAGACTGACACGAGGCCCACCTGGTCGCAGGGTTGATCACAATTCCTGTAAAGGAATCTTTTAAAAATAAGCAATGTCCATGCTTTCCTATTTCAGCCCATTCTCTTTCCCCACGTCGTTTTCTGAAAAGAACTCTAGCAGGGCCATACGTGAGGCCCACGAGGGTCCCCACCTTCCCTTGGAGTGGCTGCTCCCAGACTGGGCTCTCCCAGTGGTAATAGGTTGTCTATGAAAAAATGGGGTCTTTATTCATACCAGGTTGAGAAACAGCCTGCTGGTCGCTCAGGCCAAACCTAAAAACTCCTAAAAAAACTTAAAAAATTGCAAACCTTCTCAAAGCCGTTCACTCACTACTATACGCTGTGAACCTTTCCTGCACCCTCTGGGCACTGGGGCACATGTTGCTCTCCTAGGACCATGGGTGGCATGGAGGATGGGCTGGGGGCCGAGGGAGACCTTAGGGAGTGGCGGGGTAGGCAGGACCCACATGTCCTGAGCCCCTCTAGACTGGGGGCTCGCCAGGGTCTGAAGCTTCCTGGAGAAGGCCCCACTCTAAGTTTCTTTGGTTCTGGGATCTCTAACATGTCTTAACATCAAACACATGCAGTGATGCTTCCTCAGTCCTCATTTCAGAACCAAAGACTCTCACTCAGCAAATCCTGAGATCCCGAGATCCTGACACCCTGACACCTGTTGGACAGGTCTGGAAGCCGCCATGGAAGCTGTCACTCGGCCCCATGGGACACTGGGCTGTGGAAGGTGTGCGCCCAAGGGTGGTACGTCTCTGAGGGTGGAGAGGCTGGCCCTGGAGGCAGGTGCAGGCTGGGGGGCGGGGTCCTCACCACAGCTGGAGGGAGGTGCACGGGGAGGGGCCCTGAAGGGGTGGTGGCCACCCAGTAGCCCCACAGCAGGTTTTCCCGTACAGGTGAGAGAACCTTTCTGTGGAGAGGTCCCTGCCTCACTCAGAGTGCTGTCCCAACACTGTCACCTGTAAGAACCCTCTGGACGACTCGCCGTTGCCGGGCCATGTACAGCTTTTTTGTTGGGCTGTGATGGTGGCTGGAGGCAGGTCCCATCCAGAGCGCAGCCCTGGCCTTCTGCAGCCCTCTCGGCAGCCAGCCCTGCTCCTTGGAAGTGGTTCTCAGCCAAAGGCCTGCTCCTGTGTGAGCAAGATGCCTTGGGAGCAGGAGGGAGCTGGGGTGCATTTACGTGTGTTTAATCTCAGTCCCACCACGGCACACAGCGCCCAGGGTCCTCGGCTGACCCTACACCTCCTCGGCCCCAAAAGCTCATCCTTCCCCAAACCCTCGGGGAGGAGACAAGGGTCACAGCATGGCTGGTGATGGTGGGAGCAGGAACCAGGGTTTTATGCTCAGATCTGGGCCGAAATCACTTTGGACAGCCGAGGGGGCGGGAGGATGAAGCATAAAACAGCCTTCAAGGTGGGTGTGGCAGCATCTGGGGCACCCTGTGGACCAAGCAGTGGGGCCTGAGGGTAAGAACGTGGGCTCGGAGAGGACCAGGCCAAAGCTCTGTGCAGCCACTGGCCAGCCCGGCACCACGGGAACATCCACCCCTGCGTGTGGGGTGTCCTGGGCGGCAACATCTCCCTGACCCGTGTGTGGTGTGTCAACGGGGGCAGTATCTCCCTGACCCACCTGTGGGGTGTCCCAGGCTGGGCCTCAGACTTCTCTTTTCCACCCTCTTCTGCCTCCATGTACTGTGTTTAGTCCTCAGGCCCTGACTGGCGTCTGTTCGATGATCAGAGCTGTTTTCTTTCCTCAGGCCCCATCCTTTCTGCAGATCTGATCTTCCCACCTGTCTTCTTGCCGCTTCTACCAGGATGTCCAATGGTGTCTCCACCCAAATTCCTGACCTCACCGACTTCCCCAAGCCTGTCTGTCCCCCAGGTCCCCAGCCGGCCAGTAGCCCAGGCCCACAACTGCAGAGCTCCCTTTATCCTCCTCAGACACAGCACAGCGCACCTGGTGAGGCCGGCAGATTCTGGCCTCAGGGCGCACACGGGACCTTCCGGTGTCTCCACATGCCCAGGTGGGTCCAGCAACTCATTCTCTGCTCTGGATCTTGCAGAGACCCCTACTGCGCTGGCTGGCTGGCTCTTCCATCCACGGTGCCGGGCCAGGCCTGGGAGGGGCCGCGCAGGCCGAGCCTGGACGATGTCCCCTGCGCCCAGCACTTCCGCCACGCGAGCCGTGAAAGGGCCTCCACCCCTGTAGCCCGCATTCCATGGAAGCCACGTGTTACATGAGACCTTTCGTGCCCGGGAGCAGGGAGGTTTGAAGAGTGGAAGCACTTAGGCAGGAGAAAACACAAATTAACGAATGTGTCAAATCCTGCTGTTCAGGTTGCAGAAAAGCCAACATTCTGCATAAAGAAGTATTCGTTCCTGGCAGTGCCAGGCACCCACTCTGGCATTTCTTTACACGTCGGCTCACTCACGGACAAACGTGGAGGCGCCCCGCAGCATCTCACAATCCCTTTCACTTTTCCACGTCAGTCTAGACAGGACATACACGACTCACGCTACCAGCTCATGACGTCAGCAACTGCAGGGATCTCAGAGCCAGAACTGCAAATGGCAAATGTCTTATTCTTATAAAAATATGGGCTACAATTTGATTAAATTGTCAAAAACTACAATTTAAAATTCAGTTTTATTTAAATACTTTTGATTGAAAATTTTGATTTTTTTGAATTGTATTTGGCTTTAGAATTTTAATAATTCACATTAAATATTTTTGAAGAAAAATGACTTTTGAAGCATAATTTTAGTTTACAATTTTAAATGCATTTTTATTTTTAATGAAAATACCTTTACATCTTGTACCCCATGTGCAATTACAGTTGAATCATTTCTGCCTAAAACATTCCAACTTTATGAAGATCATAATTAAACAACCTTGTGATTTCATGAAACAAGGGGAACAAAATGCATTTACAAATAAATATATAATAATTTACAAAATTATGTATGTCATTAATTTATTACTCAGCCAAACCTTACCAGCCCATGGAGAGAGAATATCACTACTCACAGGATTGTAATCCAATCTACTGTGTTTTTCATTGGATTAATTTGCAGAAATAAAAACAATAGCTTTATATACACTTAAATAATTTTTTCACTATGAACATATATTTTTCAAAGGATGAAGCATTTTTTTAACAGCTAGTGAGCCTCACATAGACTTTTAAATGTTCAGAAGCCCAGCATGGAACGCCACTTGCCCTCTGGCCTTGGGCCCCTCGACAGCTGGACAGGAGCTGAGTCTACACAGAGTGGGGAGGGAGGATGCTGGCCATTCACACACACTCACGCCTCTCCTCAAAGCCCTGTGCTGGCCCATCTCACCCAGAGTGAGGTCTACAGTCCCAGCCACAGACACAAGGCTCTTCAGAACCTGGCCCTTGGCTGCCACCCTGACATCACCTCCAGCAGCTCCCTCGCCCCTGCTCAGCCACTGCAGCCCCTTCAGTGTGGGATGCCCTGGCCAGCTCCTGCCTCAGGGCCTTTGTACCTGCTGTTTATTCCTGAGCCTCAAATGCCTGCCTGCAGCCACCGGCATGGTCCTCCTGTTCTCACCCCACATCGGGCCCTCACCCCATCACCTGCCTGTCCCCTCATCCAGCTTCATTCTTTCCCAAAACATTTATCACCCTCTGACATAATGCATGCTTGTTTATTATCTATTTTTTCTCGGAATATCAGTTCCACAAAGCAAGGATTTGCCCTAGTGCTTAGAACACTGCCCAGCACATAGGAGGACCTCGACGATGGTCTGTTGAGGGAATGAGTAAGTGACTTGTAGGAAGCATGAGCAAATTAACTCTCTAGTGGCAGCGTTCAAGCATTACTCTCTAGGATGATCATGCCACCAGTGTTACCTCTATTACTAAGGCCAGTGGTGGCACTGGTGGTGCAGGGAGGGAGTTTCCTATACCTTCCACACCCATAGTTCTAGTTTTGAACCAAAGAGTCAACGATAAAAGGATATCTGAGGATTCCTGATTTGCAGTCTCATAATTCTCTTCCAACATAGGCTGCCAGCCACGAGTATAGGTGCAGGATCACCCACGTACGCCGTGGGAACACGCGCAGGATCACGCACATATGCCGTGGGAACAGGCCCCGGATCACGCACGTACGCCGTGGGAAGGGGCTCAGGATCACGCACGTACGCCATGGGAACGGGCTCAGGATCACGCACGTACGCCGTGGGAACGGGCTCAGGATCACGCACG
>NC_045441.1:146224586-146239708 GCF_002776525.5 Piliocolobus tephrosceles
ACGCCGTGGGAACGGGCTCAGGATCACGCACGTACGCCGTGGGAACACGCGCAGGATCACGCACATATGCCATGGGAACAGGCCCAGGATCATGCACGTACGCCATGGGAACGGGCTCAGGATCACGCACCTACGCCGTGGGAAGGGCTCAGGATCACGCACGTACACCATGGGAACAGGCCCAGGATCACGCACATACGCCGTGGGAACGGGCTCAGGATCACGCACATACGCCGTGGGAACAGGCCCAGGATCACGCACGTACGCCGTGGGAAGGGCTCAGGATCACGCACGTACGCCGTGGGAACGGGCTCAGGATCCCTCACGCACAGATGCTGTGGGAACGGGTGCAGAATCACACACGTACACCCTTCTGCACAGCTGCTGGAGGCTTCCTCTTTCCCACATGGTGCGGTGTAACCTGATGGTTTGTATGCAAAGCAAACCCATTCATAGCTGACTGTGTCAAAACACAGCCAGAAAGATGCCATGTGGCAGGGCACGTGTGTGTGTGTGGGTGGGTGGGTGTGTGTGCGCACGCGCCTGCTATGGGTCCAGCAGCCAGAGCACGTTCTTGTAATGTGTTGTGATCCACTGTGCAGCAACAACACAAAACACAAGGAAATGTTTTGATGTTAATCATTTTACATCAAGTCATCTGAAAGTAGCATGTTGCCCCAATGTTTGGATGTTTAATTTTGCTGTCAGAAGGAATTAAAATAACCCTGGAACGTAACTGCTTTCCTGACAATTATTTACTAAAACCAGAGATACCATTTAAAGCTTAATTCCCAGAGAGGGAGAAGAGAAGGGGGGTGCCCTTGCCCGTGCCTGTGCTGGAAGTGCGCTGTTCATCGTCGTCTCTTTTCTCCTTTGGCGGTGAGGCCAAAGGTGCTGCGGCACAGGAAGCCAAGAGGAGGGGATTGATGAAGAAGAGCGGTTTCCATGGCATCGTGAACGGGGGCTGATGCCTGACCACCCGAAGGAAGAGAGGAGGCAAGATGCTGTGCCCACAAGAACCACCCCATTGAGAAACGTCTGCATGGTGACCCCATTGAGAAACGTCTGCATGGTGACTGGACTTGCAATGCAGTGATCTCTGGGATGAAAAGATGCCCCTGTGGAGATTTACCACAATGCAAAGACACTCATTTCTACCTCAACAGCCAGGGTCCCACCCTACTTAGTATAGAAATAGCAAGGATATTTAGGGAGATAAACTACCTGTGCACCTACTGACGTGTGTGTAACATTCAGCGTTTTATTAAACATGCGTATCACGGGCTCCTGGAAATGACTCCTCTCGCCAACTCAGATGACTTTCTCTTGAAAGTTAGAAGTTTTGGGGTTAATTTGTAATTCAAATTAATATTTTATTTTATATTCCATTAAATATTGGAAGATAACAGAGGATATTATAAAATATGTGTGGGTTCCAAAGAATAATAAGACAGCAAACACCCAGGATACCTGCCACTCCAAAGAGAGATAAAACATTAAAATTATCTTTGATATTATCTGTGAGCTCTTCTTGGTCCTATCAAAGCTAATAATTCTCATGAATTCTGGGTGCATAGTTTCTTTATGTAGACTTTTTTTCACCTATGTGTGTATCCCTAAACAAAATACTGCCTAAGATGACATAATAACATACATGTTCTGTGATGTGCCTTCCGTCTTCTGCTAACCCTGTGTTCTGAGACTCAGATTCGGTTTTGCATGTCAGGGTGGCTCATGCATTTTCATTGCTATGTGACTGCATTCTATACATACGGAGCATCATGCTTTATTTTTCCAATCATGCACCCAGTCCGGTGGGAAACTGGGTTTTTCCCTCCACATCTGAAACACAGTAGCCATGAACATTCTCACACGTCTCCAGGTACCTGTAGAGAATTTTCTCCAGTACAACCACTAAGACATAGATGTCCCAAAGGGATTCTATCAATTTACACTCCTGTCACCAACACACAGAATTGCTAGTGCTCTGTGTGCTCATTGGTTTAAGCTGTTAAACACTGTGCTGATTTGGTAGATTTACGTTGTATCTCCTTGGGCTTTCAGTGTGTGTGACTCTGATCAGTTTGTGCATCTTTGTGTATGTTTGTTCATCGTTCATGCTTCCTCTTATATGAAATTTTTGTTTTGCCCAGTTTTCTACTGGGTTATTTGTCTTTTTCTTACTGCTTTGTAGACGTTCTTCAAACATTCTGGATACCAAAACTTTGTCAGTTATGTGGGTTTCAACTATCATATCTCATTTTGTGGCTTGCCTTTTTAAAGTTTCTGATTTTAATACAATCTAATTTATCATTTTCTTTAAGGTTTGCATTTCTGGCATCTTGTTGAAAAAATTCTCCTTTAGCTCAAGATCATGAAGACATAATTCTGTTTTTTTTCCTAAAAGAGTTTTGTCCTTCACATGTAAGTCTAACATTGAAGAACTGATTTTTGTATGTGATTCAAGGTAGAGGTCATCTCATTTTTTTCTCATTGAATACCCCATTTCCCCACCACAGTTTCTTGTAAAGGCCATCCTTCCCACCGATCTGTAATGTCAACCCCGTTATCAATCAGTTCTGTTCCTGGCCCAGGTATCTCTCCCTGTACAGATCCATGTGATCTTTCTTACTTTAGTGTAAGTAGTTTATACTGTCTACACAAGAAGGGAGGTGTTGACTCTTTGTACTTACTAATACATTTTAGAATCAGCTTGTCACATTTGTAAATAAATAGTTTCTGGGATTTTTGTTAAAATTTTATTGAATCTAGAACTTTGATTGTTATTAATAGCACAATTATTCCCAATCTGTGAACATGTAAATCTCATCATTTATTCAGGTCTTCAACATCTTTCAAGTTTTATAATTTTCCCCATAAAAGTCTTATATATTTAAAATATGTACATATTCCTGAGACTTTAAATTTTGATGCTATTTTAAATGAATAGCATTTTTAAATAGCATTTTCTAACTTTTTTTCCTAAATATACAAATACAGCTGACTTTTGCACAATTTGACATACAGCAGCCTTCCTAAACTATCTAATTCCATTAGTTTACCTGGATCTTCTTCCTTCTCTTCTGAGTGAATAATGAGGCCGTCTGTGAATAATGACAGTCTTGCCCCTTCCCTCCCTAGTGCACCCTTTCTCTCTCCTTCCTGCTTCACTGCCTGCTGAGTGGATCCTCTTGCAAATGCTTGTGAGGGCGAGAGCCCACATCCTTGTCTTATTTCTGGTGCTCCAAGAGAGTATTTCCAATGTTTGGCTGGGAAGCATGATGTTTCTGTAGGGTCTTTCAAAAATCAAAAGAACAAACTACTCTTACTTTATTCAACGTTTTTATTATGAATGAATTTAATGTTTAGCAAATGTTTTTTACCTGTATCTATTGAGATAATAATTTTTTTCTTTTTCATTTATTAATGTGATAGACTATATTAATTACAGCTTTAACTGTTCATATTTTAAAAATAAATTGCTAGATTTAATTTGCTATTATTTGGTTTAGTTTTTACACCTATGTTTTTGAGGAAATTTGTCTCTAATTGCCATTCCCTGTACTGTAATTATGAGTTTTGGTATCAAGATTATACTAACCTTATGAGCTGTGTAGTCTGGGATGTTATGTGTATGAGTGCATGTGTTGGATATATGGAACAACTTGTTTATAAAATATGTGTACCTGATATTTTCTTTGTGGGAAGACTTTTAACTATTAACTCAATTTCTTCCTTGGCTACAGGGCTATTGGAGTTTTTCATTCTGGTATTTTGGTCATGCTACCTAACATTTCAAATATACGGCCATAAATTATTCATGATGACCCCTTGTTATCCTTTTACATGCCAAAGCATCTATATTAGCATTCCAATTTTAATTCTCAATTGTTTATTATTCCCTCCTCTCTTATTCAAATCACTTATGACAGAGGAGGTTTCTCAATTTTGTAAGTTATTTAAAAAAAAAAAAAGACAAAAAATTTTGCTTTCTAAACAGAGAGATTCTCTCTCTGTCTTTGAGATTCTGCAACTTCATTGTCAGGAATCGAGGTGTGGAACCTTTTTCACTCCATAGGCTTCTGAAATCTGAGTACTGGTGTCTTACATCAGTGGTGGAAATTTTTCTGCCACTGTATCTTCAAATATTACCTCCGGAGCGCTCTGCTGGAATGCTTATGAACTGTATATAAGAGTCCAACTCTGCCAGAACACTTATGAATCATAGGTAATATTCTAACTCTGCTGGAACTCTCATGGAGCATGTGTGAGATGTGTAAGATGATTCTTGACGTGATACAGTGTGCCTCTTCCCCAGTAATGGCTTTCCCATTATAGTTGGCTCTCAATGTAGCTACTTTTTTTTTTTTATTAGTATTTGCTTATGAACTCCATAGGCTTCTGGAACACTTATGAACCATGTGTAAGAGTCTCCTACTCTGTTGGAGCGCTTATGAACTGCATTTAAGATTCTCCTACTCTGCTGGAAGGTGTATGCATTGTAGGTAATATTCTCCTACTCTGCCCTCTATGGCTCCTACCCTTACTTTCATGTTTTCAATTTGTCTCTGTGGGCTGCATTCCAGAAAATTTCTTAGTTCTATCTTTTACTTCTCTAATTCTCTCTTCAACTATATCTAATCTGCTATTAAACTCATATCCTTAGTTTAAAATTTCTATTATTATGTCTTTCATTAAAATATTATATTTCTTCAAAAATTGTGGTCTCTTTTAAGACTATTGATCTGTAGGTTATATTTAGCTTCCTCCTATGTTCCTTTAATCATATTAAAATATTTAAATTTATGACCTATGTCCAATAGTTATCTGAGGCTTTCTTTTGTTGTCCATTCTTTCAATTGACTTTTGTCCTGTTCCCTGGTATGTTTTGAAATTTTTTATTGTGGACTCAAATTTCTTGGAATTTTACTTGTAGAAGGGGAAAGAAAGGATTCCTCTGGAGAGGATCTGCCTTTCCCTCTGCCAGGCGTCTGGAGGCCTGCCCACCTGGGAGTGTTTGAAGCTGAATTCCCTACTTGAGATGTTGTGGCTGCCCAGGCAGCATGCAGTGGGATTGCACATCCCTGTGAAGCCTGGCTGTGGTTAATGCCCTGAGGAAAAATGCCCCCCACCTCCTGCCCCCACACATCCCAGGAACAGCGCTGAATGCAGGCAGTTTACCGTCCTCGGGCCCAACGGAGAGCTGAGAGGGCATTCCACCACCAGTCACCATTACCCTGCAGTCACGGTTCTTCGGGGTCCCAGCTCCACGTGGCAGGTCTTCTATTAGCCTTACCATATCAGGGTGTCCTCGTGCCTCCTGCCCTCCACAGACCACAAGGTCATGAATGCTGAAATTCACTCAGTGTGGAAAAGACTCTCAGAATAAAGGCCAACATCACTCATCCACCGATGTCCCCGGGTTCCTGCTCTCACTTGGCTTGGGATCTCCAATAATGTAATTATTGCCAGATGTCTGATATGTTAAAATTATCTCTATGTCCTCATATTCTAGTATTTTTGTTGTTTTTGGAATGAGTGTCAGTCCCAATATCTGTTTCTTCCAGCGTACCGGTGGGAATGGGAACTCCCTCGTCTCCTGAGAAGTCTCTTCCTTGCCCCAACCACTTTGTGCTTATGAAATAAAACTCATTTTAATTCAGGTTTGGGCAAAACCTTAGGGGAGGCTAAATATGAAATAATCTAATGATTTTATATTATGCTAAATATAACTAAACACAGATGTGTATATAAAATTGCTAATTATTCAGTGTTTTATGGAATCTGCCATGACCCTTGCTGGGACTGTGAACTAGAAATGGCAAGGACACCTTCTCTTTGTGTTGTGCTCGGTGTGGACGCTGGTCTCTCCTCCGCTCCAGTCCATGCTTTCCCCAGGTTCTTCGTTTCTAACCCTCCTGGCAGCTGTGCTGGATCAGAGACTCTCACCCCAAATAGCCCCAGGCTCCTGTGCAGGGCCCCGTGGTTACTGGTCCCAGATGGGCAGCTGGAGCCTCTGGGAGGTGGACTTGGCCCAGTGCTACTCAGTTCAAAACAGGGGCTCTGGGAAGCAAAGCCAGGTCTCTCGAGCTTGAGGCGGCTTCTCATGGACTGTGAAGAGGTACGTGTTTTAACACAACAAACTGCTTTCCTCTAATTACCTGTAATCCATCCGACAGTGTGAGGACCGTTCTGGGAGCAGGTGTGTTCAAGAAGCACGAAGACACATCATTTGCCCATCCTGTTTATGTTCTGAGACGTGCCTGGTGCTTCACTGCAGAGCACGCAGCTCCTTACTCTGGCTGCCTGCACCACAAGTGCTGCTTCTGATGTCACAAGCGTGGCCTCAAGGAGATGCTTAGGAGACCTCAGGGGCTGGCCACGCACCCCGGCCACTCCGGGACACCCCCAACACACGTCTGCCTCCCCAGCTGAAGGTTCCCACCACAGCAGGGGCTGGCCACGCACCCCGGCCACTCTGGGACACGTCCCACACACGTCCGCCTCCCCAGCTGAAGGTTCCCGCCACGGCAGAGGCTGGCCACACACCCCGGCCACTCTGGGACACGTCCCACACACGTCCGCCTCCCCAGCTGAAGGTTCCTGCCACGGCAGGGACTGGCCATGCACCCCGGCCACTCCGGGACAGGCTGCTGCAGCTGGGGAGCTTCTGCTTCACTTTCTTTGCTGTTCTAAACTGCTCTCTCTCTGTTTACAATGTCCTGTGTGAAGCGAAGGCACTGAACACACTCCAGCCTGCAACGCAGAAGTGCACAGCAGTGTGGAGCATTTGAAAGGCATTTTCTCCTTGGAAGCTGAAAGGTCAATTTGTCAAACTCCACTCCTCAGGGTTCCGAGAAAGGTTCTTCAGCCCTTGTTTTCCAGCCATAACAGGGTAAATAAATGAGACTCTTATCTGCAGGTCTCTTGTGAATTCTGCCAGTGGGCAGGGCTTCGGTGGAAAGGGAGCATGGCTGCACAGTATTAATAACGACAGGCTGGTAAAAGCTAATGTCAGCCTCAATTTCCAAGTCATTTTTCAAATTATTTTAATTAGATATTGTTTCAATCTCACTTACATTAATTTAATATCTGATATCAACATTTCAGTTTTCAATTTGTTCAAATGATTTTTTTTTTTTTTGAGTCTGCCTGGTTGCCTGGAGTAATTTAAAATACAATGTTTATCTTCAGCAATTTTCAACGCGTGGTCCTGGGCAAACTGCTATGTTCAATAAGAGTGACGAGGAAGGGAGGGCCCCAGGTCCTGCGTGGCGATGAGGAAAAATGGAAATTGTCTCCTTATCGCTCATCTCTAGACATTAGAGTCAGCAGGCCGAGCCGGGGCTGGAGTGTGGTAATGAGATTTTCCACCCATTTCACGATGTAATTGGCTTCCCCAACGCAAATTTCAGTGAAATTTGACTAATTTCTTTTGTATTAAAAGGCATCTGAATAAATGGCTACGTTCCCCCATCTACACATTTTCTGAGAATTTTCAGTCACAGTCCTCAAACCTAAAACATTCTTCCTGGACGCACTGCCACAAATAGCCTTAGGTGCTGCATTTCTTAGTTTGTCCTTTTCTTCAGACGTTAGCACGGATGCTGGTAAAGACATGCCTTCTGAAATGGCAAAGGCAAGGCTGAACCAGGACTTTACCTCCCCATCTAGAAAATGTGGGAGAAATGAGGTATTCCAAAGTGTTCTTTTAAGACAAGGAAATTAGTATTGTTCTTGAAGTTGATAATTAGAAATCTGAAGATCCTTACTGTTTTTGAAAAGTGTGAAGAACTTAAATTACCCGGGAACAACATAAAACCAAACTAAAACACCATCCACATGGCAACAGGTAAACCATCAAAGGAACAGGAGGGAGCTGAGGAGCTGGAAGGCGAGGACCAGGGTGATTAACAAGAAACACGCACAGTGAGGACGATGAGTGGGAGCAGGTGAAGTCATCCTCCTAGGACAGGTGCCTTCACTCGGATCAAACTACTCATTATCTATAAGCAACACATCGAAAACAACACCGTCCAGAAAGATTACAAACTGACACGGCAGGGAAAATCTATCAGACATATGAACAGAAGGAGAGAAGGCGTCATGGCATCAACATCAAGAAAATGTGCAATTTGTTTAAAAGTTATTTATTAAAGTGGAATAAATAGACTAATGTTATATTAGATTTTAAAATTCCAGAAGAAGATACAGGGTTAATGAACTCGTATGTGCTGAGAAATAAACATCAAAATTAATAAGGAAGAAGTGATCACATACTAAGAGATGCCACTCACAGCCTGAGGGACGGAAGGGTCTGATGGCAGCCACCCTCCGCCAGCCACGTTCCGGGGCTGCGCCCGGCACTTCAACTGCCGCCAGCACTAACCCCCACGACGGCCACCTGAGGTGCAGACTTCAAATGCCCCCGTCTTATTGATAAAGAGGACTGAGTTGTCCAGGGTTTAAGCAGCTTACCTAAAGTCACAGGGCTAGTAAAAGACAGAGCCTTATTAGAAACAAGTCTCTCTAGCTCCCACACGGGTCGTGCAGTGGGCCCGAGAACATAACAAAGAGAATTCAATAGCGATTGATCAAGCTCTATAGTCTAGAAACAAGAATGGAACTGATCAGATACTAAGCCTCAAAAAAGGCCTTCGCGTTTTTTAAATCATAAAAATCATAAATGTTGCATTCTCTAAGCAAAATCTAATTAGAAATTAATAACCACAGAAAACAAAACTCTCCCATCGGTTGGGCATTAAAAATATTATTTTCAATAATTCTTAGGTTAAGAAGGAAATGGAAACTAAATTACAAAATAGTTACAGAGTAATAAAAGCTGTGGGAGGTGCCAAAATCGTTCGCCGGGGGTGGGTTTCGAATGCTGAGAGCTTTCATGACAAGAGTGAAGGACAGTAAACAAAGTAGGCACTCCATTTATCACGTTAAAGTAAATAGGTAACAAAAAACTTGAGGGAAGAAATTAAATAATAAAAATATATATTAAGTTATAAGGGGAACACAGGATTGGTGAATAAACCCAAGAGATTGATTTTAGGGGAAAAAAAATCATAAACTCTTGGAAGTCTAAAATCAAGAAAAGACATCTCAAATTCTAAAATTACCAAAAATTAATAATTAGGAGGACACATTATCACAGATGCAGTGGAAACATGTTAAGACTCATAAGCCAATAAGACCATTTCCATCTATTTACAATCATGCACCACATACTAACGTTTTGGTCAGTGATGAACCACGTCCCCCCACAAGTGGTGGTCTCATAAGATTATGATGGAGCTGAAACATTCCTGTCACCTCGTGACGTCACAGCCACTGTAAGGCCACAGTGCAATGCGTTACCTTTTCTATGTGCAGATGATACACAAATGCCTACCGCTGAGTTACAACTGCCTAGAGTATTAGTATAGTAACATGTTGTGTGGGTTTGTAACCTAGCAGCAGTAGGCTGTCCCATACAACCTGGGTGTGCAGGAGGCTGTAGCATCTACGGGTTTTGTAAGTGCACTCTATGATGTGTGCACAACGACGAAATTGCCAGATGATACATTTATCTGAAGGCGGCCTCGCCATTAAGCAACACATCACTGTATAAGAATTTGGAACTCCAAGAAATTGAACGGTGAACAAAGAAAATAAAAATTACGAACCTGGTTAAGAATGAAGAAAGAAATATGAATAGATGAATATGAAAATATAAAACATTTTTCAAAGAAACGTCCTTCCAGAAAAGCACAAGGCTCTGCGCATGACTGGAAAGTTCTCTCAAAACCTTGAGGAATAAAAGATTCTCAAGTCAGCACCTCCCAGGAGCACCAGCACCAAGCCTGGTTCACGGTTTACGAGGACACGCTTGGCAATCCACTGGTGGGTCTGAGGATACGGTAAAGGCCTCTGAGCCTGCACCAGGGCCCCCATGTTTTCTGAATGTCCTGTCTGCTGCTTTTTTTGAACGTGAAGTTCTGGCCAGCGAGGACAAATGCTGAAATGTTTGAGACTTCCCAAATCACTTGTGTTTCATTGATCCATTTATAAGCCAAAAGTTAAGAGTTAGCCACACAAACAGAGCGGCCTGATCCTTGGCAAAGCAGCAAGTGAGCTCAGTGGGGAAGGGACCAGCTTTTCAGCAGATGGTGTTGGGCCAATGGGATACTCAGGCAAAAAGTGAATCCAGATGCCAACCCTATACCCTCCACAGAAATTAATTCAAAGTTAGATTTAGATGTAAAATGCCAAATTATACAACTTGCAGAAGACACAAAGAAAATCTAGGTGACCTTGCATTTGGTGATAACTTTTTAGAGATACAACACCGAAAGCACAGTTCATGAAGGAAACGATTGATAAGTAGGAGTTCGTGAAAATTAAAAACGGAATATATTATTAGTACATGACCAGCAGTCATGTTCTTTGGTATTTGCCAAATAGTTGAAAGCTTATGTCCATAAAAAAGTATGCACGTGGATGATAATCGCAGCTTAGTTTATAATTGCCCACACTTGGAAGCAACCATGGTTCCAGTAGGTGAATGGATCAACTGTGGTGCATCCATACAATGGGATATCATTCAGGGCTAAAAAGTAATGAGCTGTCAAGCCAGACACAGGACTTGCAGGAACCTTAAATGCCTCTTGCTAAGTGAAAGAAGCCATTCTGGAAAGGCTACCCACGGCATGATTCCAACGCAAAGACATTCTGGAAAAGAACAAAGGATGGAGACGGTGTAAGTTGTGGCGGAGGTAATGAGGAGTTGGGGGAAGAGAGAGGAACCAGCAGAGCACGGAGGGCTTTCATGACAGGGAAACCACTCTGTGTGATGCTAGGATGATGGATACGTGTCATCATACACTTCCCAAACCCACAGAATGTACCGTCCTGCTGTGGCTCCAATATGACTTATACCCTCTGAAACTCGTGCTGAAATTTGATTACCATTGTGGCAGTGTTGGAGGTGGGGCCTTTAAGAGGTGGGTCATTAAGAGGGACTAATGGTTTCTTGCAGGACTGTGATCATCCTTGTGGGAGTGGGCTGCCATAGAAGGACTGTTGGAAGGCGAGCCCAGCCCCTTGTGCTTGTCGTCTCATTGTAGGACTGTGATCTTCCTTGTGGGAGTGGGCTGCCCCAGAAGGACTGTTGGAAGGCGAGCCCAGCCCCTTGTGCTTGTCGTCTCATTGTACGTACTTGCTGGCCCTTCCTCCAGGGGATGGCAGAGTAAGAAAGCCCTTGCCGGAGCTGCTGCCATGCCCTCGGACTTCCCCGCTTCTATGACTGTGAGCTAAATAAACTTCTTTTCCTATAAACTACCCAGTCTCAGGAATTTTATTATAGCAACAAAAATCCACCTGAGATGAACAGCAAGAGCGAACCCTGAAGTTAACCATGGACTGGTGACAATCGTGTCAATGTGGGCTCATCAACTGTGACAAACAGACCATCCTAACACAGATGGGAGCAATGGGGAGACGTGGCGTGGGGCGGAAGACAGGGCGCATGGGAGCCCTCTGGACCATCTGCTCAATTTCTCTGTAAATGTAAAACTGCACTAAACATAAAATCTACTAAACACAGGTCACAAACAAAGGTTCAAAGTTGTTTGTTTTTATTTGAAGTACAGATGTCCCTGGCTAGATGTTCAAATACCTTAAAAACTTTAGGTAAAGGGCATTCTATGTGTACAAATATTATTACTGCAGTGAAACTTTCAGGAGAATTTTGAAGAGAGATGATTATTTGCTGACTCTACTGACCAGGATTCTGTTCAACATCTTGATAATCTTGATGTGGGATTTTTGATTTTTAAAAACTGGGTGATGGGGCCAAGGAGTGGCAACGTGCAGAAGGACGTCTTTCCTGGGTGACGGGGCCGGCACTGCATCCTGACTTGGAGCAGAGTGCGTGGGAAGGGAAATGGAGGTCTGGGTCTCACCCTGCAGTCCTACAGTCGGTGGGACCACACCTGCTGCAAAGCTGGAATTGCACTGAAATTGGAATGGAATTGAAAATTATGCAGAATTGAAATTGCATTGAAAATCATGGATGGAAAACAAGAGCGGACTTATCCATTGCTAAGTGCTGATTTAAACAAGATAAATGTTCTCTTTAGTTGGACACAAACTAGCAAGAATGACTTTGTTCCCATGGGTTTCTCAATATAAGCTCCTTTTGCTGGGAAAGAAAAAGGAGCATCTGCAGTAAGGTTGGGTTCTTTTCCTTCCAAATCACTGGCGGCAAGCGTCTTTATTATTCATTAGCAAGCTCGACGCCACGGCACACTGCGGCACCACTGAAAGCAGTCTGAGTTGGGAAAATATTTTCAATATTTCAACTGACTGCTTCACTAAGTCACAAACAACACAGCTAATCCTGAGGTCACTCGCTTACAAAAACCTATTTGCTGTGCTTCAGAGCAAAATGAAAATATATATTACAAATGATGCCACCAGTAGCAAGCCTGCTCTGGGACCAGCCATCCTTCCATTGTCTCCTACCACGGGCAGCTGAAAACATCCCTCCTTCTCCTTAAAGCCATTTTAATAAAGACCCCAGAGACTGTTTACTCAGGTGAACACATTTATTTGTAACCAGTGTTCAAAATTTAGCCTAGGCTGTGTGTGTGTCAATAACGGTCTATAAATAAAACATCACTCTGGGTTTTTTATCTTTATCCCAACACCCTACACTGCATGCTTTTAGAGATGCCGTTCCACTGGGGCTTTTTATTCTTCACCCCGACCTATAAAAATCACGTAAGTCACCAGAAGCTTTTCCCGTGAGTCAGTCGGTGCAGCTGAGGTGGGAGCAGCTGGCCGTAAGTGATGATGCTTGTGACTGAGACAACAACAGGTGGGTGTGTCCTGGCAGGGCGAGAAGGCAGCCAGCCCCCTGAGACCATCCCACCACGCTCCACCTGCCCGAGCCTCGGGAACGCCGCCTGCACGCTGGCCTGTGGCAGGAGCTCATTCCCCTCGCCAGGCACAGCATGTGCCGCTACATCACACGGAGTTGGAAAAATCCAAAGAACATCATCTCCATCCTTCCGCCTGTGCCAGTTCCTTCGAAGACAGGCCCGAGACCTCCGTCAGAAGATTCGGCTCAAATTATTTGGGGGCAAAGGTCTGAATGTGAGACCGTCGATGGCTTCCATCCCATTCCCTCAACTGACGGATAAAACCCCAGAAACTTGGAGTGGCTATCACTGCTGCAAACAGTCCTGACAGGAAGCAACCCTGATCCAAGAAACCAACAAGAGGGAATTTTACTGAGATGAAGTGAAATCTCTGCCTTTAGATAAGCAAGGTGTTTTTAGGAATCGACAATGTTAGTGTAGGATGTTCGCAGCCATGCCCGAGATGGTTCTTCTGCTAAACTCAGGGGGATTTCAGTTGAAATTGGAAAATGCTTGCTCACATATCTACCCGTTCCTGAGCAGAATGAAAGGAAGTAACCTGTCCTGAATTAGAGAAGGCCGGCTTTGGTGTGCGGTTTGGGTTGGACTGTATCTCAGCACTGTGTTCCATTCTGGATACCGCTGTTTAGCTGTGGGTACCCATGGGCACCCACAGGAGACGGCAGGGATGGGACAATGGGGGATGGAAAGGTTGTGTGTCACGCTGGAGACGGGGAGGAGGGGGCCTGGTCCTGAGCATTTCAGAAGGCAGGGTGGGGCCATCACATCCACGGCCTCTTCACCTGGACAGGACGAGAAGGAGGCACAGCCACAGGCAGATAGAGGGGTGGCAGAGGAGGTCTATGGGGTTTCCTGGGGGTGACTCTGTTGAAGCCACACTCGCTCTCCTCTTCTCCTCTGCCTGTAAGGAAACACTGTCCGTTGGAGCATCGGAAAGGGTGGCCCTGGGCTCAAAGCTGAGGATGCCCCAACTGACCTGCAGCTGGCGAGGTGCACAGCCCCTGGAGGAGAACCGAGGCCAACTGCCCTGATGCCAGAGCTCAGCTGCCCCTCCCGACCTGGTTCTGAGTCAGGAATTTCCCTACCCCGGATGCCTCCAGAGGCCCCGTCCATAGGGCCCTGGTCACAGCTGGCCCAGGGGCCACCCAGAGTCAGGGCTGGTTCCTGACCTTTGCCCAGGACAGCAATTCCCATTCTTGAACTGGAAAAGAGGTCATGTGGAATCTACAGGACGTGTGGGGAGGACAACTCGCTTTATTTCAGGTACACAGGGTAAGAAGTCCGCTGCAGGTGGATTAAAGATGTCCTCCCCACGCGTCCTGTAGATTCCAGGAGGCCACTGGCTGACTCGGCAAGTCTTTAATCCCCTCCAGAATTTTCCAGAATCCCCAAAATCTAAATGCCCACATTTGCTATGTCCAAATCGCAACTGTCAGAATAGCCCCTTATGGGTTCACCTTCCTCGTGGTCCTGGGTCCCAACCCAGGCCTGGCCTGGCCCCTTTCCCTCCAGCTTCCTTTGGCCACAGGCAAACACTGCCTGTTCTGAGGTGGCAGTGGACTCGGTCAGGCCACGTGGAAACCACACGGGGCCACAGAGTGATGGGCCTCAGATGCGCAGCACACGCAGGAGCCGCCGGGGACCCTGTTAAAATGCAGACCCTGATGCAGAAGGTCCAGCTTTTCAAGGCAGGTGAAGCCAGAGCTGCGGGTCAGGGTCCCAGAGAGGCATCATGGAGAAACGATGCTGAATCACCAGACACTGAGACAATCAGGAACCAGTGAAGTGATGCTAAATAGAGGGAAACTTCAGAGGAAAACATGGGCCGCTCTTCACAGCACGGTGCCTCAGAAAACACTTCCACAGACGTCTCTCCTGTGCTACTCTAAAACTCCTTCTTCCAGAGATAAGGAAACTAGTTTGCTGCAAAATATAATTTACGGTTTTGTCATCATTTTCAGTATTTGCCCTGTAATTATGGAAAATTAGTTTAGACTTTATTAAGCTTTTGAGTCTACATGTGAGGCATATGGACGAATTTAATTTATATCCATGCATTACCTCCCCCTATCTACCACTAAACCACAGCCACAGTACGCAGAGGATCCATGCATTTATCCCTCTATCTGTCCACCACTAAACCACAGCCACAGTACGCTCAGGGTCCACACATTACATCCCTCTATCTAC